>NC_059168.1:86719832-86848764 GCF_019923935.1 Bubalus bubalis
GCTAAAGAGTCAGGATCGACAGGGCTTCGGGCAGTGGTTCTCTGACTGCAGTTTCTGTGCTTGCAATATCTATTTAAGAGGCAAGTGCCCAGACCCCAACCCAGCAGGTTCTGACTCCAGGAGCCCGGCGTGGGGCCCACATGTCTGCATTCTCAGATACAGAGTCAGGGTCCATGCTGCAAGAAACAGGCAGGGAAAGAGGCTGCTCTGTGCCTAAGCGAGGGACGGCCCAGCAAGGACCCTGACCCACCATAGAAGAAGCACTAGAGAAAGAGGCCTTTCCCGGGTCCATAGTGAGCGCTGGCTGCCACCTCCTGCGTGTGCTAAGCACTTAAACACATCATTGCTGGAATTAATCCCTTAGCAACCGCATTAGGAGAACACTCTCATTCCCATGTGCTACAGGTCGAGTTATGTCCCCCAAACTCCTATGCTGACATCCTAACCCCCCAACTGGACCTCAGAATGTGACTGCATCTGGAGACAGGCTCTTTAAAGGTGATTAAGTTAGAACGAGGTCATATGGGTGGACCCAACAAATTCCATCTGACTGGTATCCTTTGAGGAGGTGATCAGGACCCTGACACGCACAGAGGGGTGACCAGGTGAGGATACAGTATAAAGATGGTCATCCACGGGCCAAGGAGAGAGCCCTTGGGAGGAGCCGACCCTGCCAACACCCTGCTCTCATCTGTGAGGCCATCAGGCTCTGTTGTTTAAGCCTCCCAGCTGGAGGAAACACAGAGAGAGGTGTGGATAAGGAACTGAGACCAGGCTTCCCAGTGGTTAGGGCTCTGCACTCCCACCGCCGGGGGCCCGGGTTCGATCCCCACTCTGGGAACTAAGATCCCACACGCCACTGCACAGTGGAGAGATGGAAGGGATAACATGGGAGCCAAGTCCCCCGGCCCCTCCAAAGCTACTGCTCCCAACCCCACCCTTAAAGGGCCAAATGAGAATCTGCTTGTGAAAGCATCCCAGAAATGTAAACACCTGCCCCAAAGTTCGGGATCTGCCATCGTTCCTCCTGATCAGAGGTGGCCACCCTGGGACCATCCAGGCCACACTGAGCCCCATTACAGGCCCTCATCACACACGCTTGAGATCACAGGACCACTCTGAACAGGAACGCGCCTCTGGCTCACCACAGACACTGCACAGAGTCTTTAGTTTAAAAGGGAAAAAAAAAAATCAAAAGAACCAAGATTTAAACAACAGGAACTATTCTGTGGGTGGGAGACCCTGCACAGCTCAGCTAATCCTGGAACCAGACTCTTGGAACCGAGCGCTGAGCGGTGCAGCCATGGCCCGCGCGATCCAAACAGACCAGGTGGACAGGGCCTGTTGCTGCTTTAATAGGAAAAAAAAAAGTGGCAAATCTGAGGCTTAGTTGGTGGGGCCAGCATCATCTCAAACGCACACTGTTAGAGGAACTGCAAGGTTCCTGCTTCTGGGAACTGTGCCAGCCCAGGACCTGCCTGGAGCCCAGGAACCTGCGGGGAGTGGGCAGGGAGACCAGTGGGCCAGGGGGAGCGGGATGCGCTGGGAGGAAAACATGGAGCGACACGGGAGAGATGGGCTTCACCGAGAGGCAGGTGTCGCTGGGCTACATAGTTCTGGAGGCCCCAGGGGAGGATCCGTTCCCTGCCTTTTCCAGCTTCCACCAGCCGCCCACAGCTCTTGGCTCGTGGCCCCTTCCTCCATCTGCAAACCCAGCCGCAGCACTGCACTGCATCTCTCAGGTCACAGTGCCACAGGACTGCCGACCGCTGGGAAAGCCTCTTGCCTTTTAAGAAGGCACCCCTGGTCCACCCTGGCCATGCCCTGGTCCACCCTGGCCACCCACTCTCCCCACATCAAGGTCCTCAGTCTTAATCCCGTGGCAAAGCCCTTTACTGTGTAAGGTATCATAGTCACAGGCTCCAGGGACTAAAACACGCATCCCTTTTGGGGGCCCCTACCCAGCCTACCACAAGGCTGAGCTGGATTCCACAAGGCTGGAGCCGAGCATTTCTAACTTCTGGGAGCACGAGCCCCATGCCTTCCCTGCCACCTGCCCACCCCCACCCTGCCTCAGTTCAGTTCAGTTCAGTCGCTCAGTCGTGTCTGACTCTGTGACCCCATGGACTGCAGCACGCCAGGCTTCCCTGTCCACCACCAACTCCCAGAGTTTACTCAAACTCATGTCCAATGAGTCAGTGATGCCTCCAACCATCTCATCCTCAGTCGTCCCCTTTTCCTCCTCCCTTCAATCTTTCCCAGCATCAGGGTCTTTTCCAGTGAGTCAGCTCTTCACATCAGGTGACCAAAGTATTGGAGTTTCAGCTTCAGCATCAGTCCTTCCAATGAATATTCAGGATGGATTTCCTTTAGGATGGACTGGTTGGATCTCCTGGCAGTCCAAGGGACTCTCAAGAGTCTTCTCCAACACCACAGTTCAAAAGCATCAATTCTTCAGCACTCAGCTTTCTTTATGGTCCAACTCTAGAGTAATCTTCCCTAAGGTCCAGTAAAGGTTAAAGACGCTGTGCTTCCAACGCAGGGTGGGTGGTGGTGGGGGGCAGCGGGTTTATCCCTGCTGGGTGAACACGCTGTGTGTGGTGTGGCCAAAAAACTGAAACAATAATCTTCCCTGGCAATTCCCCCACAGGCCAGAAAGTCTGGGTGAGAAAAGCCAGGTGCAGGAGTCGCCCAGATGGTGGAGAAGGAGGGTTACCGAGCCCCTCCTTCACACCAGGCCCTGTTCCAGGCTACCGTCAGACTCACCCGAGTTCCCACGCAGAGCTGTGACCCCTTGGAGAAGTTAGTTAACCTCTCTGGGCCTCTCAGTACCCTCCTCTGTGAAATGGGATCCTCCCCAGCACCCACCTACTGCAGAGGGTGCCCAGGGAGACAAAGGAGACCAAGCGTGGAGCCAAGTGCGGGCACCCCTTGTCTGTCCCACCCATCCCAGCAGGCCAGGCGGCCTCACACCACACAAGCAGAGGACAGAAATGGCCTCAACTGAAGTCTTTTTACACTTACGAAATCCACCAGGCCCATTACAGATGAAGCTTCTGCTACATCAGTCAGGAAATGAAAAGTTACGGGTCTGGTGTATAACCATAAATCACCCACTTGTGAATACATATATAGTAAGTCATTAACACTAATGCCATCTGCAGAGAACGCCACCCAGAGAACCAAGTCCTGAACGGTTCGGCTCTGAATAGCACCATTCTCTCCTGGAATAAGACAGAGCTCTGGGCCAAAATTAAGTCCTGGCTGAAGGTGAGAGCACTTACACCCACAGATGACTCTGGTGAATTGGTTCCTGTCCAGTCTTAAAACAAAAATAAATCAGAAAAAAAAAAAAAAAAAAAACCTTGAGCCCCCGTGTTACCAAGATAACTCACGTGAATATAATAGCACTTTCAGAAACCCTGGCTCGCTCGTATAATCCTCCTGACAGCCCTCTAGGGTCAGGATCATTTATGGAGGCTCAGAGCAGTGAAGGGACCTGCCCCAGGGCTCACGGGGCCAAGAAACCAAGACAGCCAGCAACTCACCCACCACCAGTCATCACTCACATGGAGAGAAGCAACTGACCCAGCACCCCCAACCCTCTATCTCTCCCCTAAAAGCCTCCTGGTGAGCTGCCTTACACATTTGGGGGTAGCAACTGCTGTGCACAAAACACCCATTTGGAAATTACATCTCACATGACGTAGAAGAATACTAAGTACTTCTCCAACTCTTGGCTGTGACTGCCAATCCCAGGGGTCGGGGGGAAGGTGAAGCCGGATTGCAGGTGGACATGAATGACAGGAGTCCTGTCACAGCCGCACAGGGTCTTGGGCCACAGGGAAGAAGAGCCCTGGCCCATGTCCCATACGGGCTCATCTCCTTGGAGGATGCTGCCATGGTGAAGCTCTTGCCCTCTCTCCCTCTAAGACGTGTAAAGTGAGAGTGATAATGAAGTCATTCAGTTTTGTCTGACTCTTTGCAACCCTATGGACTATAGCCCACCAGGTTCCTCCATCCATGGGATTTTCCAGGCAAGAATACTGGAGTGGGTTGTCATTTCCTTCTCCAGGGAATCTTCCCGACCCAGGGATGGAACCTGGGTCTCCCGCATTGTAGGCAGACTCTTTACCATCTGAGCCACCAGGGACATGTACTCCACATCAGAGCCAGGGTCAGCTGTGTGTGCTCCGGACACCCAGACAGAGAGCTGGCTCCAGCTTGGGGAAGGAGGGCATCCCAGAGGAGCCAAGGCCTGCTGCTGAGCCAAAGGAACAGCAAAGACAAATAGCTGGAGGTCAGAAGGTCCGTCTAGTCAAAGCTATGGTTTCTCCAGTAGTCATATATGGTATGAGAGTTGGACTATAAAGAAAGCTAAGTGCCAAAGAATTGATGCTTTTGAACTGTGGTGTTGGAGAAGACTCTTGAGAGTCCCTTGGACTCAAGGAGATCCAACCAGTCCATCCTAAAGGAGATCAGTCCTGAGTGTTCATTGGAAGGACTGATGCTGAAGCTGAAACTCCAATACTTTGGCCACCTGATGCGAAGAACTGACTCATTGGAAAAGGTCCTGATGCTGGGAAAGATTAAAGGGAGGAGGAGAAGGGGACAACAGAAGATTTGATGGTTGGATGGCATCACCGACTCGATGGACACTCCGGGAGTTGGTGACGGACAGGGAGGCCTGGAGTGCTGCAGTCCATGGGGTCGTAAAGAGTCAGACACGACTGAGTGACTGAACTGAACTGGACTGAGTGACTGAACTGAACTGAACTGAGAAAGGGATACATTTGGGGGATGGTGATGGTCCAAAATGGCTGGAGCTCAGGGTGGACCTAGGGCGAGAGGCCACAGTAGCCAGTGACCCCGGCTAGAAACCCAGCACGTCTGTCAGAAAGCCAGGCCAGCTTCAAAGTGCATGGGGAAAAGGGAAGGGAGGCAAGTGCTCTACAAAAGCCAGAAGGTGTCAAGAGAGACCACCCCAAGTCTCCCCAAAGAAAGAAACCACACATGTCATAAGTGCTGCTGCTGAGAAGGAAAGTGAGGCCCTCACGCAGGGCTCCGCAGGCAGCAGCCTGCCTCTCTCACCCTCTCCCCTCTGATTTGCACCCTGACAGCGGCAGGTAGAGACAGGGTGGCTCAGGGTACAGAGGCAGAAGGCAGGCAGGCCCGCACCCACCAGGCCACTCTCTGCCCAAGAGTCCTGCCAACACCACCTGACCTTCACCCCCATATCCAAAGAGGAAAGTGTGTTTGTCACTCAGTCATGTCCAATTCTTTGCAACCCCATGGATTGTAGTCCACCAGGCTCCTCTGTCCATGGAATTCTCCAGGCAAGAATACAGGAGTGGGTGGCCATTTCCTTCTCCAGGGGATCTTCCCGACCCAGGGATTGAACCCAGGTCTCCTGCGTTGCAGGCAGACTCTTTACAATCTGAGCCCCATACCCAAAGAGTGGCCATCAGAGCTCTGAAAGCAGTACCCACCACAGGGTTCCGACCGTCTGCTTTAAGAGCCCGAGGAGGACGGGGATCACGTGCCAGCCTCTTTCAACACACGCTGAAACCAACCTCCTACCTGCCCTGTGATGTGCTGGGGTGACCAGGCAGCATTTGCTCAGTCCCTGTGGCCAGCAGTCCGTGAGACAGGGAGACACCCTCTGCACTCACTGTGAGAAGCAACCTCAAGAGTGCACGGCTCAAGAAATTCACCTGTATACCCCCAAGCAGGCCTGGGAGGGAGGCTGTCTGCTGCCCCTGCTGTATGCTTGTTCTGTCCAGGATGTATTTGGGGGAGCCCCCAGCAAGTACAGGCACCGAGGCAGAGTCCTGCCACCACAGGCCCATGGCAAACATCCAACTTCACCCCCTCGTGTTCTCCTGGGCCTCACCTCACTTTCAGGGGGCTCTACAGCAGGTTAGATGTTAGTGCAACAACCTGTCTCTTGCACAGAGTTTTAAAAATCCCCAACTGCTTTATGTCCCAGGAACCACACCCCAAAAAGTGGGGAAAAGCCCAATGTGATCTCATTCAACAAGGACCCGGATGGCAGCCCCGATTTAGCTGGGAGAGTGGGACTGCAGGGCAGGGACAGTGAGTCAGGCGGCTGGTACTTGAGCCGCCCATCCTGGGCTCCTCCAGCCAGGAGAGCTGATGCTTAACACACACCCGCAGTTCCGACTCATGACTTCCTAAAACCATGCATGGTGAGGAAGCTTCTCTTCTCTCCAGCGAAAGTTGGCAATTTGATCTCTAGTTCCTCTTCCTTTTCTAAACCCAGCTTGGACATCTGGAAGTTCTTAGTTCACATAATGCTGAAGCCTACCATTCAAGAATTTCAGCATGACCTTACTAGCATGGGAGATGAGTGCAATTATCCGATGGTTAGGACATTCTTGCTTCCCTAGTAGTTCAGAGGTTAAAGCGTCTGCCTGCAATGTGGGAGACCCGGGTTCGATCCCTGGGTTGGGAAGATCCCCTGAAGAAGGAAATGGCAACCCACTCCAGTATTCTTGCCTAGAGAATCCCATGGACAGAGGAGCCTGGTGGGCTATAGTCCACGGGGTTGCAAAGAGTCGGACACGACTGAGTGACTTCACTTTCTTTCACTTTCTTTTCTTGGGAATTGGGTTGAGGATTGACCTTTTCCAGTCCTGTGGCCACTGCCGGGTCTTCCAGATTTGCTGACATAATGAATGCAAAACCTTGATGGCATCTTCCTTTAGGGATTTGAATAGTTCTGCTGGAATTTCGGGAACTTCCCTGGTGGCTCACATCCATTAGCTTTATTAACAGCAGTGCTTCTTAAGGCCTTCTTGACTTCACAAAGCTTCTCTGCAGGACACACCAAAAGAAACACCATGGCAGCTCTGGGCCCAGTGCTGGCGACTGAGGCCTGGTCAGCCTGATGCTGGTGCGGGAGGCCCGCTGGGACCCACTGTGAGCAGTCCAGTTCAGAAACAGGTGCAGGGAAAGCTCAAGAGCCCTGGGATCCTGGAGGCCCCACGGAGACAGCCCAACCCGGCCCAGCACACTGGAGCTCACACCCATCCTGATCTGGCCTCCTGGAGCCAGAGAACTTGGACAAGCCTCCCTCTGAATCCCCGTGTCCTCATCTGTAAAACAGAGGTGGCCCCAGAGAAAACTCCCTGAGAAATGTGATTGTGGCAGCCAACGGGTTAAAAGCACTGAGTTCAACCCAACAACTCGCCACCCTCCATACACACACACACACACACACACAGAACAAACAACACCCGGGCAGTTATTCACCATGATGATAAAGAATCCTATTTTCACCAAAGGTCAGTTAGACAGGTGAGGAAGGAACAGGAAACATCTCTTCACCCTCCCCTGCCTCTCTGGGAGCCCGGACCGGAATACCAGACCACTGGAGCCGGAGTGCTGTTGTCATGGCAACCAAAGTCTTAACAACTTTGGCATTTCCACAACCTGTGATTGATCCAGCTCTCAAAATTAACATTGTACAATGAAACGGCATTTGCATTTAATTTATTTTAATTGGCTTTTACATAACCAAACATCTTGGTTTCCACCCTTAATAACAACAGGGTGAGTGAGTTCTGAATAGTGGGACCCTTTAAACAGCAAGATGAAGGCAAATAATTTAAAATTTTTGTGTTTGGAAAAATATTGCACTGATTTGCTAGAAGCACCTTTTTGCTTAATTTTCCTCTTTTTTTCTGAGAGGACAACAGGACCTTCTGCATCTTGAAATTCATCAACTGAAATTCAAACTGTTTCTGCATCACATTTAAAAATTAATGATTAGAATGCTTTTGGTGCATTAGTGCAAGGTGTGGGAAGCAGCAACAACAGAAGTGTATGTGAGTTCCATGGGACAGAGTCTTTTTTTTCCCCCATTGATGTACCCCTTGTGCCTAGTAGAGTCCCCGGCACACAGTAGGCCTGAGATAACCATTTGTTGAATGAATGTGTATGTGTTCAGTTGCTCAGTGGTGTCTGACTTTTTGTGACCCCATGGACTATAGCCCACCAGGCTCCTCTATCCTTGGGGTTTTCCAGACAAGAATACTGGAGTGGGTTGCCATTTCCTCCTCCTCCTTCCTGACCCAGGGATCAAACCCGCATCTTCTGTATTGCAGGTGGAATCTTTACCACTTGAGCTATCTGGGAAGTGAAGACCAACTCTCACTACCGAGATGAAGTGTGTATAGCACTCAGCTCGGTGCCAGGTACTTGAGCTTTTAGTAATACTATTTTCATTATTAATATAAGTGAGCTGAGGCTGCTGCCCCACAGGCACTGCTGGGCCTAAAGATATAGGCGCAGGTGGGAGAGTAGGGACCTCACCTGGGGGCCAACACCTGGAACTGCCTCAGGCGCCCACCGCCTGCAACAAGTCCAGCTGCAGATCCACCTACTGGAAGGGCTGCTTAAAGGTCTGATGCAAAGCCCAGCATAGGCCAGACTTTCTAGTGTGCTTAGTCATGTACGACTCTTTTCAACCCCATGGACTCTAGCCCACCAGGCTCCTCAGTCCATGGGGATTCTCCAGGCAAGAGTACTAAAGTGGGTTGCATGCCCTTCTCCAGGGGATCTTCCCAACCCAGGGATCAAACCCAGGTCTCCTGCATCTCCTGGTGGCTCATTACCGTCTGAGCCACCAGGAAAGCCCAGACTCTCTAGACCACTCGTGTTTGATCTCTGTTCTCTGGGGAATTCTGCCTACTGGGAAGAAAGATGTGTTGTTTTTTAAACTGTTGTCCCCCCACCTCCCCCCGAGATGCTCTGACACAGACAAAAGAGTCAGGTGCACAGGGAAAGGGATCAACTGACATGAAAAGCCCTGCTTGATTCTTGAAGGATGTGTGCGTGCCTCCTGGGGGGAGGGGGCAGTCAGGGATTCCCAGCAGAGGGAACGGCAGGTGCAAAGGCCCAGAAGAGTGAATGGTGACAAGGACCTGCCGGTCAGTGGAGTTCAAGACCTCACGTGGTGGATGAAAGGTTGGTCAAGAGGCCAGGCAGGGTCGAGGGTCACAAGGAGGGCTTCTCAGGCCATGCTTAGCATTTGAACTTTGCAAGCAAGGATTTGAGAGCATGGAGCAGCACAGAGAAGGCTTGTGCTGGGCTGGAGCTGGGGGGTGGGCGGGTCTGGTGGGGTGTGGGGAGAGGCTGGGTCAGGAAAGCCGCCAGAAACTGACCATCACACGTGCAGGTGGTGAGTGCAGCACAGACAATGAAGCTGGAGAGACTGGGATGCACCTGGGGCATCTTGATGACTAACTTAGAGACCAGCTTGAAAGGATGGAGGGAAAGGGAAGCTGAGAAGGGGCTGAAACGTCTCCCAGCCCTCCCCCACCGCTTCCACGTAACTGAGAAGCAGTGGTCTATCCGGGGGCTTGGGAATAGTAGATTCTGTTTTGGACATCCTATCAAAACAACCTAAAACCCAACAAACTGTGGCTTAAACAAGAAAGGCTTTTCTTTGTGTCCAGGGCGTGGGCAGCAGTTCAAGAATGCCATCAAGGACCGAGAGTCTTTTTCTGCTCCACCATCCTTAGCACATGGATTTCAGCCTCGTGATCACAGGATGGCTGCCCTATTTCCACAAATTACATCTGCTTTCCAGGCAGGAAGATGAATGGGCCAAAAGCTTCCTGTCTTGGGACTCTGGCTGTTTATTCAGGAAGGGAGCGGGGATAGGAGCGCAAGCCAATGGCCTTGAACTCATCTCACTGGCCAAAACTCCCGGTGTTCTCCTGGCTGGAAGGTGGCGCCTTTCGTTGTCCAGTCTCTGAGCCCAGGGGCCCTCATTTTGCTATTCACTGTGCCTGCCACCCTGCTCAGCTTCCACGTGACCAGCTCCCTCATTTTTTCCAGTCTTTGCTCAAATGTCACCTTCTCATTAGGCTTTCTCTGATCACTCTACTTAAAATTTCATTTCTCACCATCCTTCATAAATACCTCTGGCCCTTCACTAAACTTATTTTTTCCACACCTCCTTTTTCTTCTTTTTGGCTGTATCATATGGCTTAGGATATTAGTTCCCCTTGGGATCGAACCTGGGTCCTCAGCAGTAAAAGCCCAGAGTCCTAACCACTGGACCGCCAAGGAATTCTCCCTTTGTTCCCCCTCACATCTTCTATTATCACTATATACTAAATTACCATATTTTATTATGTATACACTATACTATACTCTGGTCTTACCAGGTGGTGCTAGTGGTAAAGAACTCACCTGCCAACGCAAGAGACATAAGAGATGTGGGTTCGATTCCTGGGAAGATCCCCTGGAGGAGGAAATGTCAACCCGCTCCAGTATTCTTGCCTGGAGAATCCCATGGACAGAGGAGCCTGGTGGGCTACAGTTCATAGGGTTGCAAAGAGTTGGACATGACTGAAGCAACCTAGCATCCATATTATACCATATACTACAATATTACAGTATTATGCTACATATTGAAAGTTTACATATAGTTTACATATAAAGTAAACTTTAGTTTACTGCTTCTTGTGTTCAGCTAGAAACATAAGCCCTGAGAGTGCAGGATTTCCACTGGATATTCTCTAGTGCAGAGTCTGGCACACAATGGGAGCTATGTGAATGAATGAATGAATGAGGGTTGGCTCATGAGAGAGCACCTTTCCCAACCTAGGGATTCTCCCCAAGCCCAGTCTCTGCTTAAAGGGAGACTACTCGCTACATGGTTCCTGCCCTTAGGAGCCCTGGGCCAGGAGGTGACTGGCCAGGACCAGAGCTTTGCATATGGAGTGGCCGTGTGAGCCGGAGCAGCCATGCCCCAGGAAGAGCAGACGCCTGAGCAGGCCCAGGGGACTTCTTGGAGGAGGCGACCCCTGAGCAAGGCTGGGAGTTGTGAAGGCAATCTGGGAGGGTACAGGGGCAAGCAGAAGGGTATAGCAAATGTTCCTGTCCTCAAATGGTAGCATCGAGAATCATAACCCCAAACCCCAGCACCAGCTCCCTTAGCAAGGAGGCCAGATATGAAGAAAGTCCCTTTCAAAAAGAAGAATAAAGAAAAATGTCCCTGAGAGGTTTCTACCAAGTCCCCATCCCACCCCTCTGTCACTGACAAAGGTGGACCACATAGCTGGCTGTAATCCAGGAGTGGGTTTAAGGGGAGCTGCTTGCTCAATATATGATCTGACCTGAGCCAAGCTGACTGCCCATATTTCAATAAATGTCTTTAATCTGAGCAGTAAGTTCCCAGGCTGCCCAGCACACAAACAGCCAGTCACTCCCCTGCCCAGCAGAGGACAGGAGCAAAGACGGAGCAGATCCAATGTTCCAGAAGGATGGAGGGGCAGATACAGATTTCCACGTCCTTTGTGAGGCTCGGACAGAGCATTCCCCAGCTCTCTTCTGTGGACTAACATCTTGCAGGTGGAAAATGAAAACCACAGGTTAATCCCAGATGAGAAAAAGGAAAAGGACAGAAGACTGGGAATTCAAATTCCACAGAGGGAGCCAGAAAGACCCTGCTCTTTTAGGCAATCATGTGTCAAGAGCAGCAGGATGTGAATAAAAAGGTTGGTAATGATGATGGTGATGGTGGTGATGATGATGGTGATGGTCCTTACATTTATACAGCAATTTGGAGTTTATAAGAAATGTAATGGCTATTTTTACAACAATCCTAAGAGGGAGGTTCTATACTTCCCATTTCACAGATTAGGCAACAGATGTTCCAGGGCAGTGCCTGGCAGACCCAAGGGGGACCTGCATGAAGAAGGTGAAGGTGGGTGGTAGTTGAGCCTCAGGGAGGAGAACAGGATTGAGACAGAGAGATAGAGGTGGCTTTTTCTCCTTTGAAAAGAATGACTCTGTTCCCTGTCCATTAGATGGGAAGGAAGTCAAGGCAGGATCAGGAAGAGACATCTCCAGTTCCGTTCAAATTGGAGCTCAACTAGTCAGGATGTCCCTAAGCCCAGGGCATGTGGGGCCTGTTTCCCTGTTCAGATCACAGCATCCTCTGAGGCTATGAGACCAAGATCTCTGTTCAAATCACAGCACACACAGAGGGTGGAGTCTGCCACTTTCTCAACCTCACCGACACCCAACAGAGTCACCAACTCTGTTCCATGACCAGGGGCAGCCTCTTCAGGCTGAGACAATCCCACTCAAGGTCCCAACCAGTTAAGGAGCTTGTGCAAAACGGGCTGTCCAGCGGTGGGGCTGCAGGACGCCTGTGCTCATTACCAACCCGCAGAAGGGAAGGATAAGAGAGGATGTGCCTTCTGCTGAGGAAGTGACTGCAAAGAAGCACAGGGTGGGAGAGAGAGGCTGGGACGCCCACCATGGGCCTCCAGCTGCTGATGCTGGGACAGGGGGCGGGGTGCTCTGTTTCTGTGAGATCAGAGGATGCTGAAGCCGAATGGGATGCAGCAAGGAAGGAAACTGCCAGGTTTTTGACAAGACCCAGGGGGTACAAGGAGCTTTCTACACAGTTAACCATCAAGTGGTTGCCTTTAGAAACTGTTAGATGGAGAGAGACCCAAGAATAGGCATGAATAGAATTTTTTCATGTATAAAATTATGATAAGCAGACTGATAAAGCACTGTTTGCACATTCTGGAAAATGCTCGTGAATAAAAACAGCTCAAAAAAGTCAGCAGCTATGTCATCCCTCCAACAAGGCCCAGCCCCCTCGTCCTGTGGGACAGTGAGCGGAGTTCAAGGCCCCTGGTTTGGCAGTAGCTGACAATATAAATCAGGGCAGCTCAGACCAGGGCCCCCCTTGGCTTCTGGTTGCCTTGGGTCACAACTTTAATATAAGCTGCACAAGGGCAGGCCCACCACCATCTTGCTCATCAGTGTATCCCCCAGCTTGGCTTATGACATAGAATTATCAAACTAATTTGTTCAACTGTCTGGGGCAATCACATTCACATAGGAGAGAGCATTCTTAGCTTTATTAAAAGATTTTTTTTCCAGTTGCTGTTTCGGGATGGGTGTTCCTTCAATGCATTTTAAGCATTTTGAAAGGAAAATAGGGTTATACAGCATTATAAATTAAGCAAACAGAACGAAGGGCAAAATCATGTCAGAAATCCCCTTGTAAGTCAATAAAACATCGGACCTTTGTTTAGAAAAATTTAATTCACAAACACAATTTCAGGAATATCACAGAAAGTGAGATTTATTCCTTCTCCAGGACAAATGAGATACCCAGGAAACCAGTGGGACACACCCGGTCTCCATGGTAACCTACCTGTCTCCAGTGACAGGAGAGCTTCCTTCCTGCCGCCCTGTGGAATGACACAATAACCTAACAACTGGCTTTCAAAAATAACAATTTCGGAACACAGGAGCCAGACAAATTTTTAAAAAGTATGATTTCCTCATGATGAGCATTCTGAAATAATTAACCAGATGTGCATGTAATTTTGCTGGCAATTATATTTTTTCTCAAGATCATAAATATGGACACTAGATTATCCAAGAAATTATAAGCTGGCACTAAGCAAGTAGCAGAGGCAGCCTCTGATTTCTCACATTTTATAGCAATATTATTTGCCTAGAAAGACAGCCCAGCCCCCAAGCATCCCTCCCCTTCATTCACTCTGAAATTAATCTTTCATATTAGCCAATTTCTCTGATGGCTGGCTTCGCCTTCATAACTTTCCACTGCTGACTCAATATCCTGGACTCAGACAGATTAAACCCCTGAAAAATGATGGGAATAACGCCTGAGAAGCCTTTTGGAGGGACGCCACTGAAAGTCAGGCATGGCCCTAAGAAGTACTGAGATGGCCCTGCTCACCAGACCATAAATAAACACAGTCAATCCAATGTGAGCCCAAGGTCAAGTCAAGTCAACCCAACATCAACCCAAGTCCAAGGCTGGAGCAGCAAAGGCATGGGGCAGGGGGAAGGACCATCCCTGGGAGTCCTTCAATTCACAGCTGAAGACCAGCAGTTCCACTCTGGGGGAGTCAGGAAGGAAGAGCCAGGATGGGGTACCAAAAGAGTTATTTTCAAAAACAGGAGCTGAAAAACATCAGCCTGAGAGACAAATAGTAAAGGCGATTATTCCTGGAAGAAGGCCACTGCATGAGCACTCGGTGATGAGAACAGAGAAGGAAAAGCGGGGGCAGGTAGGTCCGAGGACATCAAACCACCTCATTAAAACCTTGTTAAAACACCCAGTATCAACACAGCAGGACTCTCGAAGCCTCTGTCCAGGTCAAGACACAAAGTGAACGCCCAGATTCAAGCAGCACCTGCTAGATTATATACAAACTCTACCCCTACCATGTTGAAATGGTGAATTCCTTGGGAGACTTGGAACAATTTTTTTATATCCAAGTTAATAGAGTTACTCAGTATTGAATTTAGATGAGATTAACAAATTCTAATAATGTAGTATGATAAATTTCCATTAATTCAAATCATCACAAGTATGGAATTTATGGGTTCCAGCCAGTCTGACTATAAAAAGAAACTTTGCTAAGTAAATTAAGAGGATAAACAAGATTATCAGAGGAATGCCTTCTTGAGGCTCCTTTTTAAAACCTTTTTTTTTTTTTCCCCCAATTGCAAAACAAATATAGGCCCATGGGTGAAAATTTAGAATGTAGAGCAACACACACATACAAAAAAGAGAAACTCATGATCCCATGGAGCTTCCCAGGTGGCTCAGTGGTAAAGAACCTGCCTGCCAATGCAGGGGACATGGGTTCGATCCCTGGGTCGGGAAGAGCCCCTGGAGGAGGAAGTGGCCTCCAGTATTCTTGCCTGGGAAGTCCAATGGACAGAAGAACCTGGCAGGCTACAGTCCATGGGTCACAAAGAGCTGGACATGACTGAGTGACTGGGCACACACGCACACACAATCCTGCCAGACTCGACTGCTGTTAACAGTTCAGCATATTTCCTTCCCTTCTATTTTCTCTGATCTTTTTTTCCCTCCTAAACATAATGGGAATGAAGTTGTCTGCACAGTTCTACATCTTGCTTTCCAGCCCCGTATTTAGACGACACATTTAAATTGCTTGTTTTCAACCCCTTTAGCAAACACCTACTAGCTTACTATCAGAAATGTGTTCATTTCAAAGAATTCTCTGTAACTCATTAAAAAGACCAATTTGAGGTGAAAGCCAGTCAGGAATTTACATCAGTACATACACTCTCATCTGAAAATAATACAGTCACTTGTCTTCTACAATACTCCCTACTTCTGACTTCTCTCTGGTTTACAGTTAGTCAAAACATGAAGCTCAGTTCACCAGTTTCTTAGATTGTGAGTGGCATGACCTCCCAGGAAAAAATAGAAGTGCCCCATTACACCCAGGAGGGCAACATCTACATCCTCTAACTGGCTTTTCTTGCCAGCATGTCCTCTTAGAGGAATTGTAAACAGTTTCCAAGAAAGGCGCAGATCTAGAGCCTAAGATCTCAGCTCAATTACCAACCTTCTTCCGTGCTCCCACAGCAAATACCCCGCTAAAATCAGGCTCCTCCTTGGTACCAGGAGTCCTTGTCTTCTTAATCTCAGTTTCCTTAAGACATGGCACCATCCCGGGCATAGGAAGTTATAAAAAGGCCTTGAATGGATGGATAGATGGATAGATGGATGAAATTCAGAGAAGTCCTCTCCCTAACCCCAGTACCTTCTGCCCTACCCCTTCCTTCTAGTTTGTGCTCCACAAATGGGTTCTTCAGTATTCTCAGTCTCTCTGAATGGTAATACCAGCTCCTCACATAGCAGTTGCATCTGTTTCCTAAGAGGTTTTTATTTGTTTGTTTGTTTGGAGGGGGCTGACTGTTCCTTGTAGTGTGTGGGCCTCTCTAGTCAGGCATATGTCCTGAGACATGTGGGATCTTAGTTCCCTGATGAGAGATCGAACAATATCCCCCTGCAGTGGAAGTGCAGAGTCTTAACCACTTGACCATCAGGGAAGTCCCTCATGTTTACATTTTTAAGCATTTTTTCCTGGTTTGTAGAGTGGGCAGAGAATTTAGAGGCTATCTAGCCCCAAGCTGCTTTGACAAATGAGGAAACTGAGATCTGGAGAGGAAAAACCGCTCACACCAAGTGAAAGCCAGACAATAACAGGATGGGGGGGGGGGGGGGGGGGTTATATCCACCAGCCCACGAAGCTGCAATGCCTTTCAGACCACTGTCCTGCAGTTCCCATGAAAGTGTAAAACACTCACCACCAGCGACCGCACAGAAAGCAGCATTAGTGCACTGAACCGTCCAATCACACACTCAGGCCTGCCAAGCAGGCCCCTTAGCCAAGGCGCTAAGTTTTAAAAAATTCAATTCACCCACCACCCTACAGTTGAGAGAAGAGGATGATGGTTCAGCCACACATCTGGACATCCACTGTGTCCCAGGCTCAGTGCCAGGAATGGGGGCGCCACGGAGAAGAAACCCACAGGTCCCGGCCTGCAAAGAGGCCCACTGCCCTGGGAGAGGCAGACAGCTGGGTACTCAATCTGCGAGGTCAGGCTCTGGAGACGCTCATCAGCAAAGGACCTGGACAACATACCTGGAAGCCTGAGCGGACTTGTCCTCCCAGGAGGGGCAAGGGTGGCACTGACTCCCCACTGGGCCTAAAAGAACGAGGGGTGAATCAGCCAGGGCCCTCCAGTTAGACAGACAAGCATACATCTTATATCTTGTGCACGCACACACATACTTATGTGTGTGTGTGTGTACACACACATACACTAGTCCCCCTTATCAGAGAGGGATACATTCCAAGACCCCCAGTGGATGCCTAAAACTGCAGTCAGTACTGAGCCTTATATATGCTATATTTTTTTCCTATACAAATACCCCTATGATAAAGCTTAATTTATAAATCAGGCACAGTAAGAGATAAACAACAATAACTAATAATAAAATAGAACAACTATAACAATTCACTGGAATAAAAGTTATGTGAATACGATCTCTCTTTCTCTCTCTGTCAAAATATTGTCTTATACTGTACTCATCCTTCCTGTGATGACATGCGATGATAAAATGCCTCCACGAGATAAAGTGACTGAATGACACAGGCATTGAGATGTTACATTAGGCTTCTACTGACCTGATGCTGTGTCAGGAGGAGGGCCATCTGCTTTGGGTGGTCCTGGATCACTGAACCAGGGAATCCCAGGGGGACAGAGTAGGACAGCGTGAGATTTCATTATGCCACTTAGAATACCACGAAATGCAAAACTGGGAAATTGTGCCTTTCTAGAATTTTCCATTTAACATTTCTGGGCCACGGTTGAGCATGGGTAATTGAAACCATGGAAAGTGAAACCACAGATGAGGGGAGACTACTCTCTAAACATGTATAGATTGGTTCATTATAGAAATTGGCTTACACGGTTTGAGGCCAAGAAGTCCTAGACTCTGCCATGTACAAGCCGGAGAATCAAGAAAGTCAGCAGTTCAAGTTCAAAGGCCCAAGAACCAGGAACATTGAAGTCCAAGGACAGGAGAAGACAGACATGCTAGCTCAAGAGAAAGAGCCAATTCTTCCTTCCTCCATCTTTCTGTTCTACTCAAGCCCTCAGTGGATTAGCTGACGCCTCCCACATTGCTGAGGACCATCTTCCTTACTCCATCTACTGAATGAAATGCTAATTTCTTTCAGAGACACCCTCACAGACATACCCATACATAATGTTTTACCAGCTACCTGGGCATCTCTTAGCCTTGTCACATAAAATTTAAAAATAAAATTTAATCTGACACATAAAATTAATCATC
The DNA here is from genome assembly GCF_019923935.1 of Bubalus bubalis. NCBI lineage: Eukaryota > Metazoa > Chordata > Mammalia > Artiodactyla > Bovidae > Bubalus > Bubalus bubalis. The sequence goes on from NC_059168.1 coordinate 86,737,552, forward strand.
ACAGATGAGATCTTTGTAAGTATCATCCCGATTAGTTATTCTCCGAGGCCACTTTCAGAGTAACATTCCATCATCCACCCATTCGGGGGCTCTGTGCCTACCATCCTGTTGTAACTCTCTTCATTAACCCCCTAATAGGAGGGGGCATCCCCCAAAGAACAGCTAATATAGCAGAAACAGGTTAGGAGCTGCAGCAGCCAAACGCTGGGAAGCAATGCTGAGACTGAGTAATGATGACGGTTATAGTGATGCTAGTGGTCACGATGGTGATGGTGAGGATGAGGATGAGGATGATGTGGTTGAACTAGAGAGACGGCAACTGGCCTAGGACAACACCCGGGGGAAGGAGCTATGAGTGGGGGGAACACAGTGAGACCTTGACCCTGCTTGAGTGTCCCCGGTGCAGAGAATCTGGAATCCCTTACCTGTGCTACACCTTCCCCTCCCCTACTCACACCAACAATGCTGAAATAATTCTCAAATGCCTAAGTTTTCACTTTACAGCTAGCTCTGAGAACTATCAGCCAGGCCATATTGTTTTTAGGTCAGGTAATAGCGAATCCCCAAGAACATATGCTAATAAAAAGCCGCAATCCTTTATCCTGTCTTTAGAGAGAAAGAAGAGGAAAACGCAATCCCAGAGAATAAGAAAGCCTACGTTTTGGCCAGCAAGAGAGCGAGGGCCTCAGCATCTGTCCCAGGCCTGCCTGTGCCTTTACTTACCGGGAGGAAGAAAGACCCCCAAATGAGCCGGAGCAGCCACTATGCCCCCCACCCCTGGACGCTGTGCCAGGCTGCCCAGGCTGAGTCACCAGTGGCGGCACTAGCCCCGGTCACTGAAGGATCTTTAATAAAGCCTGGCTCCTGCCGCAGCCCCACGCTCTGGGGAGGGCTGGGACGGACAGAGAGGGCGAGCCTACCACTAGTCCTGTCCCCCCTCCCCTCAGGGGACACCGCCCCCTGCCCCCCAACGACTCAGCCACACCGGTAAATACAGAAAATTGCACGACGTTGTCACAATCATCTTGAAACCCAGGTGATTGATTCGGAGAGGTTCTCAATTCTCTAGAAACCCAGGCAATTGATTCAGAGAGGTTCTCACTTCCCTCCAAAAGTAGATTACAGAAGCAGAGAGGAGAGAGAGGATGGGAGTGACAGGGAAGGGTGGGGAGCTGCCGTCAATTCTGTTTTCTGGAAAAGTCCTGTTAAAGCACAGGAAGGAAGCCGAGGCCTGAGCATTTTGCTGATGGAGGGAAAATGGCGCTTGTGATCCATACCCACGGCTGCTCGGAACCACAGTCCTGCCCACATTGCCAGCGGTCCCCTTCAGCCCATTGGCACCCACCTGTCCAAACTAATAAATGCTTTCCAAGCGCCCCAGGGGGAAAAGAATTGGGAGGGCGGGTGTGTCTCTTAATGGCTGCAGAAGAACCCGCAGCCCTCCAAGTTCAGGGTCACCGTGGCTGCATCAGGGACCCTGAGAGACTCTACAGAAGATGCAAGCTGGGACAATCCAATGTGGCAGCTCCCCAAACGCCAAATCATGATACCCCTCCCGCCCCGCGCACCCAGCTCCCTTCCACACACATTCACAGGCTCTCACATCACATGCCTGGTAACCTCAGTCTGGGTCAAAATGTGCCTAATGAAACCAAATTTGGAAAGAAATCCTCAGTGCCAAGGAAGAACTACAGCCTCCTCCATTTCTGCAGACAGGTGACCAGCCCGACGGGTCTTCTATATCCAGGCTTCATGAGATTGTCTGACGGGGGGCCCAGAACCCCTTATTGTTCCTGAGTAAGTTCAGGCTCAGAAAGCCTCACTTGGCCAATAAACCACAGAGTAGACATGGACCAGAACCCCCATCCCTGGTCTTTCCACCTGACCCCACCCCTGGTCTTTCCCCTGGTATATTGCTGCAACAACCCCGATCTCTCAGGAAGAAACAAGACACTGCCACTGTCCACTGTGAAAGCTCTCTGTATCAGTGGGGGAGCAAGACCACTTGTGACCTGGGGGTCTACACACCAGGCCCACGTGGACCCAAAAACACTGGGTACACAATTTCTGTGTCTCGGGCTGCACACTTGTAAAATGAAGTTTCCTTCTTCCGCTCCTTTCCTCAGAGAACAAAAATAATGCAAGAAGAAACTTCTGAAACCCACAAGGCGTGAAAACGCAAGTATTCCCTCCCTTCCCCAGGGCCTCCCTCCATCTACAGACCAAGAGACCTCTCTGCATGTCTCACACTTACACTGAGTCACTCCTACCTGGTCAGCTGTGAGCCAGGTATGAAGGAGTTTACATTGCTTGAGAGGCGATGGCAAGAAAAACTGCAGGGCAGCCCCTAACTAGCAAATATGCATGGAAAACAAAGTAATTCTTGGTTCCTCTATTTTCTGATTTGGGCATTCTCCCTCCACGTTTTCATTTCAAAAAATGGGTTTGATCCTACTTGCCTCACACGTACCTGCTGAAGTAATCCAGTGCAGCAGGGCCTCACAGCACAATGACACACACTGTATTTTTTTTAAAAATATTTATGTACTTATTATTGGCTGCACTGGGTCTTCATTGCTGTGCACAGCGTGGGAGGCTGGCCTTTCTGTAGTTGTGGAGAGTGGAGGCTACTCTAGTTCCGGTGCATAGGCTTCTCATTGCAATGGCTTCTCTTACAGCACAGCGCAGGCTCTAGAGCACACGGGCTTCAGCAGTTGCAGCACGCTGGATCACTAGTTGTGGCTTGTGGCCTTAGTGGCCTGGCGCAGGGGCGATCTTCCCAGACCAGGGATCAAACCAGTGTCCTCTGCATTGGAGGGCAGATTTGTAACCACTGGACAACCAGGGAAGGCCACCCTGTACTTTAAATTCCAATACCTTGCTGGATACTCAGGAGTTCACACAAGAAACTTAAGGGAGGCAACTTCATCCAGGCCAGTCAACATGCTCTGGGCCCCCCAGGTGCCCGGTGCTGTGCTAGGTGGTAGACAAGGGGCCAATGATACCTGAGGCTCCTTCCAAGAGCTTGCCAACCCCCAGGGAGAGAGCCCTGGCTCCTTCAGAAGCCAATTCTAATTGGAAGACTCCAAGAAGGCCTCCAGGAAGAGGCCCTCAAGCCAGATCTACAAAGCAGGGAAGAAAAGGCAAATTAAGAGACAGAAAGCCAGAGGGTGATTGCCCGGGGCCAGGGGTGGGAACAGGGAGTGACAGCTTATGGGCATGAGGGAGTCTTCTGGGCAAGGGAAACATTCTAAAACTGGGTTGTATTGCACAACTCTGTAAGTTTACTTAAAAGTATCAAATAATACACGATTTTTGGCTGTGCAGTGAGGCTTGTGGGTTCTTTAGTTCCCCAACCAGGGAGCAAATCCTTGCCCTTGGCAGTGAAAGCATGGAGTCCTAACCACTGGACCACCGGGGAAGTCCCATCAAACAATACACTTTAAATGGGTACACTTTATGGTATGTAAATTATACCTCAATAAAGTTGTTAATTTAAAAAATATTTAAAGACTGAAGTAGGAATTTAGTGGATCAAGTCTGGGTGGGAGGAGAAGGAAGACACCGTGTCCACTGGCCTGCCTCACCCTCGGAGTCCCACTTCCAGCCTCCTCGGGTCCCCAGCTGCCTCCAGAAACATGTCATCCTGCAGCTCAAACAGTGCTTCTCCCCAGGCCTGGGGCCAAGGCAGGAGCTGCTCTCCAGGCACCTGTCAGTTCCACCAGCTCATTGGATGGTCTCCCCACCCCACAACTGCAACCAAGCTCCCCAGACAGGGATGAAGCCCAGGCCCAGCTTTCAGAGTCAGGCTTGGAGCAAGGCTACAGGAGGTGTTTAGCAGTGGGCTTCTCTGGTGGCTCAATCTGTAAAGCGTCTGCCTGCAATGCAGGAGACCTGGGTTCAATCCCTGGGTCAGGAAGAACCCCTGGAGAAGGAAATGGCAACCCACTCCAATACTCTTGCCTGAAAAATTCCATGGATGGAGGAGCCTGGTGGGCTACAGTCCATGGGGTTGCAAAGAGTCGGACACAATTGAGCGACTTCACTTTCACTTTTCACTGAAGAAGAGAATGAACCTGGGGGGCGGTCGGGGTGGAAAGGGAGATGAAGAAATCAAAAAACTGACCTGAGGACAGCATGCCTGCAGCAAAGGAATACAAGCCGACCTCCAGCCTAAGGGATGAGGCTTGGCTGAGTGTTGGGAAGAAGAGGCATGAGGGTGGGGAGATGGGTGGGGCAACAGGGGGCTGACTCATTAGATGGGTGGAGAAAGAAGGGAGAAGGGGCCAGAAACTCAGGGTGGGGTGGGAGGTGTGGAGGGACTCTAGGCTCTGCTGTGATGTGTGGTAGCACGGAACACTTCAAACAAGTCCATCCTAAAGGAAACCAACCCCGAATATTCACTGGAAGGACTGATGCTGAAGCTCCAATATTTTGGCCACCTGATGCAAAGAGCTGACTCATTGGTTAAGACTCTGATGCTGGGAAAGATCGAAGGCGGGAGGAGAAGGGGACAACAGAGGACGAGATGGTTGGATGGCATCAAGTTCATGAACTTGGGCAAACTCCTGGAGATGGTGAGGGACAGGGAGGCCTGGTGTGCTGCAGCCCATGGGGTTGCAAAGAGTCGGACATGACTTGGCGACTGAACAACAATGAAGTGTGAAGCACACAACAGCACTGGGTCGGAGCAGTGGAGAGCTCACCAAGGTGACAGCAGGTGCCCGACCAAGGGGACACCTCCCTCGCTGAAGGGGACACACAGCAAGGGAAGACCAGCTAGGACCACAGGGTATTCCGGCAATCGGGGAAGACCTCCCTGAGCGGAACGACACATCCCCCAAAACTTTCTTCCTGTGTCCAGGATCATGGCGGCTTTATCCAAGGAGTAAGAGTTGAACGATCCTGAGTGTTTCTTAGCCAAGGGTCAGAAACCCGTCACTAGCTCCTCAAAGAAGGCTTCTCATCTAATGAGGCAGGCCCACTTCAGTCTCCTGGCTTCCTGTCAACTTGGGTTGTACCTGAAACTATAAAAAGAAACAAATACCCAGAAAACACAGCAGCTGGATTAGCAAGTGGGGGTGGGGGTGAGGGGTACACTGGGTTTATGAAGGAATATAAGTACCTGACAAGTGAAAGTCGCTCAGTCGTGTCCCACTAGAGTGGGAAAAAAATAAAAGAATACTGGAGTGAGTAGCCTAATCTTTCTCCAGGGGATCTTCCCGACCTAGGAATCGAACCAGGGTCTCCTGCATTGCAGGCAGATTCTTTACCAGCTGAGCCCCTCTGAAGGAAAATGAAAAGGTAAAAAGAAAGCATCTTGGCTACCCCAATGCAGCAGGGGAGGGAGCCTGAGGCCTTTCAGAAAGTGTCTTTACTTAGTCATGTGTCACGAACACCAAGTTGTGAAGCTTTGCCTCTGAAATTCAATTTGACTTGAAATGACACAGCCAAGGTGAGGCTCTCTGAAAGGATTCACTGTGCTTTTCAGATGATTTTTTTAAAAATTCTTTAGACCTGCACCTTGCTCAGTGCCTAATACACGTTCCACCTGTCAAACTGTATGGATTACCTGAAGTTACATGAAATCCACACTAGTAGATTCCAACACATTTTTTTTTTCCTTCTTTTTGGTGGAAAGTGATTTGAAAGAGTTTTTTCCCATGGGGCAAGAGGCACCAAAAGACCCTAAGTCTGCTCTGCTGTCTCCATACACGATAACCCTCCGTCATCCTGATTGGAAACTGAGCCCAAAGGGAAGAGGATAAGACCCACACAAGATGCACAGATCTGCAGCCTTGCGGGTGGGCATGAAAACATACAAGGAACCCGAAGAGACTACAGGAGAATGGTGAGTCCCAGAGTAGAGTGTGATTAAGCCTCCAAGGGCTCTCTTTCCCCAGCACAATGACATCAGGGGCTGACAAACTAGCAAAACACACATAATCCCCCGTCAAGTCTGAGCTGGCAACTCATAAACTGGAAGCATCAACCTGCAACAAACAAGCACAGTTTAGGTCTTGCTGGAACGCTAAATTCTCATACAAACCCAATCCTCAACCTAGATAAAATGTCAGCTGCAGAGAGGCTTACTCTCCGGTGCCAAATAAACTCTGGGGCTCCTTATTAATTTACTATCCTGGATTATCAGACCGTGGCACTTCACCACTTCCAAAGGGGCAAGGCAAGGTCTTATCATAAGTAAGTTTGGGGGAAGGTCTGTTGGAGGAAGGGGAAGACAGACTACTCGGATGCACAAACACTCACCATCGTATTTCATGTGAATGTTGAAATTATGTGTGCGGAGCCCTGAGGGCAGGAATTGCAAGCCCTGGATGACAGCACTACCTCTGCACCAGATGAAACGCCACAGAAGCTCCAGGTAGAAAGGGGGCTTGGTGAGCGCAAGACCTGGGCTAGGGAGTGTGGGCCAACGAGACCCCACTCCTTGACCTTCTGTTTTTCTAATTCTGCATGGCCCTGCGGCCAGAAAGGCACTTTAGGAGAAATCCTGAAGGAATTTGTTCAAGCTTTTTGTCTTGGAGTCTCTCTCGAGAAGGGCTTGTTGAAAATGAGTGGGTCATTGGCTACTGTTGGGGCAAATCTCTGTTCTTCTGGGCATCTGACTCCCAAAGCAAGGTCTCCCAAATTATTATTACACATTGACGTATGCTTCCCAGCTTACAAAAATCGGAACACAAATGGAGCAGGCAAGGCGAGAACATGGCACCACATCCCATGGCAAGCGAGAGGCAGAGTCCCTGGCCCTTTCTTCCAACACATTATCCAATAAAACCTCAAGAGCTCAGTAATTACAGGCACTTTCAAAAGTGAAACAGAAAAAGATCTAAGTCCATAACACTGGTTTCCTTAAGACAAAGGGCTGGTTTTAACTCGGCGGGAGGGGGAAATCCCAGCTTTTGGTCTGTCTTCTGAGCAGACAAAGTCAGACTGATTTTTTTTTTTTTAATATTATTGTTGAAATCTGATTATGGGGATGAGAATAGGATTCAGATCAAGAGCCCTCTTCTCCTCTAGGATATAAAATCTTTTTATGGAAACACGAAAAGCAGGTTGCATTCTTAGTGTGCTCCTGACACGAACTGAGGATGACAAATTAGCTTATTATTCGGTTCCCCTGGCCTGCAATCACTGTGGATATCTCAGGGCTTGGGTCCCAGCGGAAGGCAGACCAAAGGAACTGAGCCAGAGGTTTCTGCTCCTGTGTCATAGAAGCCTGCGGAAGCTTCCTTGAGAACACCAGCCGAGAGCATTGAACACTTGGAAAGGCACCGGGACCCAAGCGCAGCCCCTGCCCACTCCATGCCAGCGTTTCATTTTGAGAACCACATGTACCATGAGGTCAGCTGCTCCCTTGGTGAAAGTTGTTTTTTAGTTTTGTGTTTCTTCCCCCCCCCCCCCCCCCACCCTCCCCCGTCTGAGAAGGGTCCTGAGAGGAAGAAACCAGAGATGAAGGGGAGGAATCCCGGGCTATGGCAGAAGGCAGGCGGCAGAGCAGCCCTGGCCAGCTCGCCCTGCTGGATCTGAGCAAGCGCTCTGGTGTGGCTGGCCGGACTCCGCCTGAAAGCGAATGCTGGTTAGAGCTGCGTGCACAGTCACTGCAGTTAAATGAGCAGCAGGTTTGACACTAAACATTAAAAATTAAGGCGTGGGACTTGGAGAAAAGAGTCCCACGCAGACCCTCAGCTTCCTGCACAAGGCTGATCAGAGGGAAAAGGGATATTGGTGGGGGGCGGGGTGCAGAACGTAGAGCGTTCGATGCCAGCGCCCAAGGCAGGACTCGCCATCCTGACAATCATGCTCCTCTAGGGGGTAATGGATGTTGGCGGGGAGGAAAAGGGAGCAGCCTTCCGCGTGACCAGGCCTGGTCAGGGATGTCCCGGGAGCCCGAGATGCGTCTCTGCGGGGAGTGCCACTTTCTCACCGCTGGGCTCCCAGATGGCAGATCCGCACGCCCCCGGGGAGTAGGCACTTGTTGAACAAAAGGGCTCCTGACTCCCGCAGCCTCTGCTTTCGGCCAGGAGAGGGACCCCCGCTCGGGCGCGCCAGGCTTAGCGGCTGGAGAAGGGCGGGCGCCCGGCGCTGCGCGCTCCTGCACCTTCCAGGCGGCGGCTGCCAGGAGCCGCGGCGGGGAGACGGCGCCGCCGGCCGCCTAAACTTTCTCGGGTCTCCGAGCTTCGTGGTTAAGTTAGGGCGGCGGGAGAAGCACATGACACACGGGGCGGGGGGTGGGGTGGGGGGTGGAACAGGAGCGTCTCCCACGATAAAGGGGGAAAGAAAGGATTTTTTAAAGTGAGACGCTAATCCAGTTAACATAACACCTACTGTGTACCCGGCACTCGGTCGAACGAGAGCGAGCTTCGATGTTTCTCATTTTATCCATCACGACAGACCCCGAGGAAGGGGGGAACTGTCCCCATTTGATAAGAAAACCGCGAGCCGGGATGGTTGGCGTATCGGGCACAGGTGGCGCGGGCGCTAGTCCCCGCGATGCCCCGGCTCCTAACTCCGCCGCAGGGCTCTGCCCGCCGCCCCTCCGCCTGGGAAGGGGCGAGCAGATGGCCGCCGCGCCGGCCCCCTCCCCTGGCCAGAGCGCACAGGCGACTCAAGTGGGCGGCGCGGACTTGTCCCCGGGTGGGGGTCGCCCGGCTGTCCCCAAAGCCCGGGCTAGCCACCCTCCAGCCCCGGCCTCGGATCCCTGCTCTGTCTATAGCTCCGCACTGCGCCGGCCGGCCGGGACCCGCGCGGCTCTGCGCTCTGGTCTGGTCCGCCCACGCCCACCTTGCCCATCCACACCCCGACACGCACAGCCGCTCACACACGATAAACACTCCGCGCACTGGTCCCCACCAGCAACTGCGCCCCGACACGATTCCACAAACGCAACCCCCAAATGTGCCGATTCCAGCGGCACACACGGATGCCCCACGAGGACACGCCATTCCAGGGACACACCGCCGTACTCAGTCAACCACAACTCCACAGCGCAGAGAAACACAATCACCGCCGGCACACGCGCACACAAGCACACACACGCACACACACACGCAGAGAGCCCGACCGCAGCACACGCCCCGCACCACCCACAGCCCAACCCCTTTCCTACCTGCTCCGTCGCAGGACGCGATCTGCCGAGCTCCCCGAGCCCAAGTTCCGCGCCGCCGGCGCTGGGGGCGGGCACGGGCCGCTGCGAGGGACTGGCGCGCCGAAGCCGGGGAAGGGGTGCCTATGAGCGCGGGCCTCCGTGCGCCCGCAGCCGCCGCGCTGGCCCTGCGCTCATCGCCTCGCGGAAAGACAAAAGGAAGCCGGCAGAGAGGGAGGGAGCGAGGTGGAGGCGCCCGCGCGTCCGCAGAGCCGCCAGTCCGCCGCCTGCAGTCGCCGCGGCCCGCCCGCCAGCCACGGGAAGGAAGGGGACGCGAAGGCGGGGCCCGGAGGCGGGGCACGAGCTCAAGTTTCCTGCGGACCCGCCCCCGCTCGACCACGCCCTCCATTTAGCCCCACCCACCAACCCACGGCGGTCCCGCCCCCGGCTCTAACCCCGCCCCCTTCTGGCCCTGCCGCGCCCCGCCTCCGCCCTCTCCACGCCGGCCCCTTGCTGCCTTGACCGGGTCGCAGCCCCGCGTGGATCTCGAGGCAGGAGGCGGAACCAAGCGCCAGCTCCGCCTTCCTAACCTTTGGCCCCTGGCCTGAGAGTGTCGGAGAGGCCTGTGGGGAGGTGCCCGGGAGAAGACCGCCCCGCGTCCTCCCGGGTTCTCTGCCAGGAAGTGTGGCCCCGGTGGCCCAGGACGGGGAAGAAGCCTCTCAAGTCGCCCCAGGCCGCCGGCTAGGCCCCTTCTGGTACCACCCCCCTGCCCGTCCCGAAAGCAGATGGCACCAGCCTTCCCGCGCCTGGTTCAGGGAAGGAGCCCGGGGCCTGGCGGAGGGAGGCCTGGGTTCCAGTTCTGGTCGCCTTTGCTGACTCTAGGCCGTTTGGACAGGTCCATGGACTCCTTCGGGCTTCCCTGGTGGCTCAGCTGGTAAAAGAATCCGTCTGCAATGCGGGACACCTGGGTTCGATCCCTGGGTTGGGAAGATCCCCTGGAGAAGGGAAAGACTACCCACTCCAATATTCTTGGACTTCCCTTGTGGCTCAGTTGGTAATACACCCGCAATGTGGGAGACCTGGGTTCGATCGCTGGATTGGGAAGATCCCCTGGAGAAGGGAATGGCAACCCACTCCAGTATTCTGGCCTGGAGAATTCCATGGACTATACAGCCCATGGGGTCACAAAGGGTTGGACACGACTGAACAACTTTCACTTATTTCACTTAGTATAACATCCTGAGGTTCATCCACGTTGGAGCATGTGACATGATTTCCATCCATATTAAAGCTGAATACTATTCCATTATATGTAGAAGGGCTTCCTTGATAGCTCAGTTCATAAGGAATCCACCTGCAATGTGGGAGACCTGGGTTTGATCCCTGGGTCAGAAAGATCCCCTGGAGAAGGGAAAGGCTACCCACTCCAGTATTCTTGGGCTTCCCTTGTGGCTCAGCTGGTAAAGAATCTGCCTGCAATGCGGAAGACCTGGGTTTGATCCCTGGGTGGGGAAGATCCCCTGGAGAAGGGAACGGCTACCTACTCCAGTATTCTGGCCTGGAGAATGCTATGGACTGTACAGTCCATGGGCTCACAAAGAGTCGGACACGACTGAGCGACTTTCACTGACTTGGACTCCTTCAGCCTCGGTTTCCCCACCTGTAAAATGGACAGGAGCAGGCTTCTTCCGGCCCCTCCCTCCCTGACATTCTGTGGGTCTTCAGTCTCTGTTGAAGAAGGGGCTTGGTTGCCATCTCATCCTCTGGGCTAAGAGCCCCTAGGTCTCAGGGGAAGGTGGACCCGTGTTTCCTGCAGACTTTCCTGCCTGCCATGTGGTGAGCAGCTAGCAGGCAAAAATGGGGGTCTGTGCCTCCCAAGGCCCCTTGCCAGTGGCTTCAGAAAATCTGGGTTCTAGAAGAGCAGATATGCACACACCCCCACCTCTACCATCACCGCCTACCCCAAACATCCCCGAAGAAAGGTAACCACAGAAACAGCCATAAATGTGGAGCTGGGCCTTAGTGTTAGGCTGAGACAAACTGTCTTCCTAGCGTCTCCAGGGGAAAACTCAAATCTCCATCAAATCCTCCTCCACAAAAGCACGGTGAGTGGAACCCCCACCACGCAGGAGGCTGCAGAGAGAAAGGGTGGTGGGTGGTTTTGGGGGGAATTGGCTGGTGGCAAGGGGCCAGCAGGCAAGGTGGTCTGAGCCCAGACCCCTCTTTCTATAGGCAAATGACAAAACTGTACCCAAAGGGAGTAAGTCTCTTAGGCGGCCCTGAGTGAGGCCTTAAATGTTGCAGGAGGGCTCTCCCTGGTGGCGCGGTGGACAGGATCTGCCTGCCAGTGCAGGGGACATGGATTTGACCTCTGGCTCTGGAGGATTCGACACGCCACCAAGCAACTGAGCCCGGGAGCCACAACTACTGAGCCCACATGCCACACTTACTGACCCCTACCTGCCTAGAGCCTCTACTCTGCAACTAGAGAAGCCACACAATGAGAATCCCATGGGCTACTAGGAAGAATAACCCCAACTACTCTTCCTAGAGAAAGCCCACATACAGCAACAAAGACCCAGTGCAACCAAAATAAATAAATAAATGTTAAAATGCTGTAATGACAGCAGGAACAGTACCTGCTGTCATGACATCATCGGAGCCAGCTGTAGTACCCAGGGTCTCCATCTTTCCTTCTCAGCAGGGACCAAACTCTTTACAGGCCTCTTGCCTAGCTTCCGTAGCTTAGATTGTCTCTTGGCTTGTAGGTGACTGTCTTCTCCCTGTATCTTCACATCACCTTCCCTCTGCGTGTCTGTCTCTGGGCCAGGTTTCCCCTTTTATCAGTCAGTCAGTTCAGTTCAGCCGCTCAGTCATGTCCAACTCTTTGCAACCCCATGAATCGCAGCACACCAGGCCTCCCTGTCCATCACCAACTCCCAGAGTTCACTCAGACTCACGTCCATCAAGTCAGTGACGCCATCCAGCCATCTCATCCTCTGTCGTCCCCTTCTCCTCCTGCCCCCAGTCCCTCCCAGCATCAGAGTCTTTTCCAGTGAGTCAACTCTACACATGAGGTGGCCAAAGTACTGGAGTTTCAGCTTTAGCATCATTCCTTCCAAAGAAATCCCAGGGCTGATCTCCTTCAGAATGGACTGGTTGGATCTCCTTGCAGTCCAAGGGACTCTCAAGAGTCTTCTCCAACACCACAGTTCAAAAGCATCAATTCTTCGGCGCTCAGCCTTCTTCACAGTCCAACTCTCACATCCATACATGACCAAAGGAAAAACCATAGCCTTGACTAGACGAACCTATGTTGGCAAAGTAATGTCTCTGCTTTTGAATATGCTATCTAGGTTGGTCATAACTTTCCTTCCAAGGAGTAAGCGTCTTTTAATTTCATGGCTGCAGTCACCATCTGTAGTGATTTTGGAGCCCAAAAAAATAAAGTCTGACACTGTTTCCACTGTTTCCCCATCTATTTCCCATGAAGTGATGGGACCGGATGCCATGATCTTCATTTTCTGAATGTTGAGCTTTAAGCCAACTTTTTCACTCTCCTCTTTCACCTTCATCAAGAGGCTTTTTAGTTCCTGAGATCAGTCCTGGGTGTTTTTTGGAAGGACTGATGCTAAAGCTGAAACTCCAGTACTTTGGCCACTTCATGCAAAGAGTTGACTCGTTGGAAAAGACTCTGATGCTGGGAGGGATTGGGGGCAGGAGGAGAAGGGGATGACAGAGGATGAGATGACTGGATAGCATCACCGACTCGATGGACATGAGTTTAAGTGAACTCCAGGAATTGGTGATGGACAGGGAGGCCTGGCGTGCTGCAATTCATGGGGTTGCAAAGAGTCGGATACCACTGAGTGACTGAACTGAACTGAACTGAACTGAATCAACTACAAAGACCCTATTTCCAAATAAGGTCACAACTCCAGGTTCCAGGGGGTTAGGATATCAACATATTTATGGGGGAACTATTGGACCTATAACAAGTGTCATATAATTTGTCTTCCATTCAATGGCTGTGAAAACTTCAAGTCAGGAATGATTCTGATTATTCTTAATGATATTTTACTTACTTTTGTGCTTTTTTAAAATTGAGGTATAGTTGATTTGGCTTTCTTGGTGTCTCAGACAGAAAAGAATCTGCCTGCAATGCAGGAGACCAGGGTTCAATCCCTGGGTGGGGAAGATCCCCTGGAGAAGGGAATTGCTACCCACTCCAGTATTATTGCCTCGAGAATTCCATGGACAGAGGAGCCTGGCAGGCTACAGTCCACGAGGTCACAAAGAGTTGGACGCGATAGAGTAACTAACACTCTCATGTCGGCAGGTAGTTGATTTACAATGCTGTGTTAGTTTCAGGTGTACAGAGAATGCCCCGGCAGTCCAGTGGTTAGGATTTCACTGCCAAGAGCACAAGTATAAGTGTGTGTGTATTCTTTTTCAGATTTTTTTCCTTTATATGTTATTACAAAATACTTGCCTTTTTGTCACTATTTCTAAGATCTCCTTGGAAATGAAGATTCCCATTCACCTTCTGCAGAAGACAGATATTAAATATTTTCATCTATTCTATTTTGTATGTACAAAATTTGTTTTTAGAGTCTGTCTTCTTTTTTATTTATTTTATTGAAGTATAGTTGATTTACAGTGTTTCAGACATACAGCAAAGTGACTCAGTTATATATATGTGTATGTATATTGTGCCCAGTCACTCAGTCGTGTCCAACTCTTTGTGACCCTATGGACTGTACCCCAGGAGTCTCCTCTGTCCATGGGATTTTTCCAGGCAAGAATACTGGAGCAGGTTGCCATTTCCTCCTCCAGGGGATCATCCCGACCCAGGGATCAAACCCAGGTCTCCCGCATTGCAGGCAGATTCTTTCCCATCTGAGCCACCAGGGAAGCACAAGAATACTGAAGCTGGTTGCCATTTCCTCCTCCAGGGGACCTTCCTGATCCAGGGATTGAAACTGTGTCTCTTGTGTCTCCTGCATTGGCAGGTGGATTCTTTACCACTGGGAAGCCCTTATGTGTATATACATACATATACATATATGTGTGTGTGTGTGTGTACATATATATATATATATATAATCCTTTTTCAGATTCTTTTCCTTTATAGGTTTTTACAAAGTATAGTTCCCTGTGCTGTATAGTAGGTCCTTGCTGGTTATCTGTTTTATACGTAGTAATGCGCATCTGCTAATTTCAAACTCCTAACTTATGCCTCCCCACCCACTTTGCCTTTTGGTATTCATAAATTTGTTTCCTGTGTCTGGGGTATGATGCTGTTTCTGAAGCACTCTTACATATGCTATCTCTAACATTCTTGAGATTCTTTCCCCTGTTTATAGATGAGGACACCTCTGCTTGGAGAAATGAGGTCTCCAACATTGCATATACAATCAGTGATAGCCAGGTTTAAAGCCAATTCAAAATGTTACTGTGCTGGGCCCACACAGGCATTGTAGAAAAAAAAAAAAAAAAAAAACTTCTTAAATTAACTATTTGTAGTACTTTGCTGAACTTGAGTGCGTGTCTTACTAGGGAGGTTGTTTCAAATAAATGAAGTTCTAGCTCACAAACCCCTGCTCCTGAATGTTTGAGAAAGCGGAGGCCGGCGTATTTCCAGGTCCTCTTTTGATTCATTTGTAATTACGATGTAGCTACCAGGAACAGAGTGGGCAAGGTGGCTCCTCTGGCTGCCCGCCCTTCTCCTGACCTCAGAAGCTTCAAAGCAGAGGAAACAGGTGGAGCACTTGCTGGCAGCACCAGCAGGAAGGATCAATGGATTCTACCTCTGGTCAGCAGTGATCAGAGGTCTGGAAATGAATCCTTAACCACCTAGCTTATCCCTGAGGTCCACCGGTGTTTGTGACAGCCCCTGAGGCAGATGCTGCGACCTTTGGAATCACCCAGGGAATGTGACTCGGGGACACGTTGTGATGGGTCTCCCTTTCTCTTTTATCCTTGCAAGCTCTGGGGCAGTGGTGGGTGGTGGTCAAGACAAACTAGAGTGTCCCTTCCCCTAGAGCAACCACCCTTCTCTGGACTGAATCAGGCCCCCCACCGCAATTGATACCCTGAAGCCCTAACACCCACAAAGTGCCTGTTTTTGAAGCTAGGCCTTTTAGAAGATAACTAAGATTAAATGAGGTCATAAAGCTAGGATCCTAATCCCTTCGGGTTGGTGGCCTTGAAGAAGAGGAGAGAATGTGATCTCTCTCTTAGTCCCTAGAGGCCATGTGAGGACATGGCAAGAGGGAGGCCATCTGCAAGCTAGGAAAAGAGTCCTCACCAGAGTCTGAATCAACTGATGCTTCCTCCATGGACTTCTGGCCTCCTGCGCTGTGGGAAATGACCGTGTGTTCTGTAGGGCCCCTAGTCTGGGGTCTTCTGATATGATCCCCTGAGCTGCCTCAGACACACCTTGCATATCTTCCCATCTTCTGTTTCCCATCCATCTGCCCTGCTTTCCCTCTCAAATCCCAGGGATGGGAGCCCAGACCCCAACCTCAGGACCAGGGGCTTTGAGGACCTCATTCTGTTCCTTGAGCAGTGCGTCGGCCCCTAGCCCTGCTCCCTGAGCCCTCCCCAAGCTTCTAAGGAGCAGGGTAAGGGTGTGGAAGGGAGACTGTCTGCTGTGAGGGCTCGGGGGCCAACTCCTCTCCCATCATCACCAAAGGCAGGCTCTGAGGAGCAGAGGGAAATCGACAGATTCCAGGTTCCTGCAGCCACCCTCATCAGGACCCTACAGAAGTCTTCTCAAACCAGAAATCAAACCTGTGCCCCCTGCAGTGGGAGCACAGGTCCTTATCACGACACCTCCAGGAAATTCCTGGGAGATTCCTTAAATTCACTGAATCTCTCATTGGGGAGGATGAGAGGCTTAAATGAGCAACATTGAATGTGTTAAAAGAAAAAAAAATTAACCCCTCCCTCCTTGACTGCTCTTTCTTCCTTCTCTCTCCTTTAACAATCCTAGAACACTCTCTTCAACAACCCTGCTGCTGCAGCTGCTAAGTCACTTCAGTCGTGTCCAACTCTGTGCGACCCCTTAGATGGCAGCCCTCCAGGCTCCCATCCCTAGGATTCTCCAGGCAAGAACACTGGAGTGGGTTGCCATTTCCTTCTCTAGTGCATGAAAGTGAAAAGTGAAAGTGAAGTCGATCAGTCATGTCCGACTCTTCGCAATCCCATGGACTGCAGCCTACCAGGCTCCTCTGTTCATGAGATTTTCCAGGCAAGAGTACTGAAGTGGGTTGCCATTGCCTTCTCAACAACCCTATTGGAGCCCTAATCCAGAATCCAGGATTCTGATTTCCTAATTTGTAAAATGTGGATATTAATGCTTCCCTTGGACTAAAAGAGGTGACGTGTGTACAGAGCCTATGGTAGGAGAGAAACTCGATAAATGATCAGTACCTTCCATTCATCAGCTTAGGTATCATCACACTGAAGGCTGGCTGACTCAGAACAAAGGTGTAAAGAAAACTGTGCAGTGACTTTGTCAGGAGACCTGGGTCCTGATTCTAGTTCTAACATACGTTAGCTGTGTTGCACGGACAAGACGCCTACCCTCTCTGAGCTATCTCCTCATGAGTGCTCTGCCCTCAGGTGGCTACAGGAAAGGGGCCCACACATGCTGCAGAATGGGAAGTGGCTTTGCCCTCTGTTCCAGTGCAGGCCGGGGACCGAGTGTGTTGACCTTGAAGCAGTGGCCCCACCAGGAGAGGTGGGCAGGCTCATCTGGAGCCCCCAGGGCAGATGCTCATTGCGGGTTTGTGGAGCAGGATGGACCAGGCCATGTGTTCAGGTCCTGCCAGTGGATGTCACGATTACCCATTACCGGAGGGAGCTCGGGGCCGCAGTCTGCCAGCCCCCTAAGGTAAAGCCAAAGCCCCCAGCCCTGGGCTGACATCTTTCCTATATTGGTAAAGGAGGAGGGGAGCAGCCCAGAGTCTGTTTGGCTGCATAAGGCTCGATCGAAAGCACAAAACCTGAAGCCAGACACAAATAGTGGCTTTGACTGCTGTTTCAAACCAGTTCAAACCGGAAAAAGCTGCTTGCCTTTCCAGCTCTGCTCCTAATGACTTCTTCTCCGGGAAACAGAGTTCCTGGTGCCTGAGAAATTGGTCCATGCCCGAAGCAGGAGGATAGATGTCTGCCTGAAACAGTTCCACGACAAAGGTGGGGTGGAAAGAACACCTCCGCAGCCCTTTGTCTTTTATTTCTTCTTCCAAGCCAACATTGTCCAAATCCCGACAGGAAGAGGGCACAATCCACATATGTAGGCACGTTTTAAAAAGTAAAATGACACAGATGAAATTAATTTTAATGATATGTTTTATTTAATTTAATCTATTTAAAACTATTACTTCATCATGTAATTCATCTAAACATTATGATGATATGTTTTGCATTCTTTTTATTTCACACTAAGCCTTTGAAATTCAGCATGCATCCTGTACTTATAGCAGATCTCAGTTCGGAGTAGCTGCAGTTCAAGTACTTAATAGTCTTCTGGAACAACTAGGTAGCCAAATTGAAAAAGCATGAAGTTGGACCCCTACCTCCTGCCATTAACAAAAGTTTGACTCAGAATGGATCAAAGGAGCTTCCATCAAATGGAAGCTCCATTCTTTACCATGGCTCAGTGGAAAAGAATCTGCCTGCCAGTGCAGGAGACACAGGTTCAATTCCCGGTCCAGGAAGATCACACATTAGAAGGGAGAATGAAGCCCGTGCATCGTAACTACTGAGTCAGCAGTCTAGAAACCATGCTCTGCAACAAGAGAAGCCACCACAATGGAGAGTAGTCATACTCACTCCAGCTAGAAAGAACCCATGTGCAGCAACGAAGACCCAACACAACCAACCAAATAAATAAATGAATCTCTTTAAAAAAAATAAAAAAGGATGGATCAACAACCTAAAAGTAAGAGCTAGAATTATAAAACTCTTAGAAGGAAGCGTAAGCATGACTCTTTTCGATTGGATCAGGCGATGTTTTCTTAGCTACAGTCCCAAAACACTGACAACCAAAGGAAAGGCTGACAGGTTAGACGTCATCAAAATTAAAAGCTTTTGTGCTTCAAAGGACATTCTCAAGAACATAAGACAGCCGTCAAAATGGAACAAAATATTTGCAAATTAAGTATCTGATAAGGGACTTCTGAGATAAAAAGAATTCTTACCACTCAAAAATAAAATTTCAACCCAATTTAGAAATGGAAAGGGGTTTGAATGGCTGTTTCTTCAAGGAAAATATACATAGGACCAATAAGCACACACAAAGAAAGATGATCAACATCATTAGTCATCAGGGGAGTACAAATCAAAACCTCAGTGAGACTGTTCCACACTCACTAGGGTTGCTATAAAAAGACGGACAATAACAAGTGTTGGTGGGAATAGGGGAGGTGTTATAAAATGGTATGATGGCTGTGAAGAACAGTTTGGCAGTTCTTCAAACAGTTAAACATAGAGCTAATGTGTGTGTGTGTGTGTGTGTGTTCACACTCAGTTGTGTCCAACCCTTTGCGAACCATGGACTGTAACCTCCCAGGCTCTTCTGTCCATGAAATTTTCCAGGCAAGAATACTGGAGTGGGTTGCCATTTTCTCCTCCAGGGGATCTTCCTGACCCAGGGATCCAGCCTGCATCTCTTGCATCTCTTGTATTGGCAGACGAATCCTTTACCAACTGTGCCACCTGGAA
Source organism: Bubalus bubalis (assembly GCF_019923935.1). Classification (NCBI taxonomy): domain Eukaryota; kingdom Metazoa; phylum Chordata; class Mammalia; order Artiodactyla; family Bovidae; genus Bubalus; species Bubalus bubalis. The sequence goes on from NC_059168.1 coordinate 86,756,387, forward strand.
AGTCCAGGTGTTACCATACAACCCAGCAATTCTACACCCCAGCATATAACCAAGAGAATTGAAAATAAATGTTTACCCCAAAACTTGTGCATGAATGTTCATAGCAGCACTATTTATAACATCTACAAAGTAGAAATAACCCAAAAGTCCATCTACTGAGGAACAGATAAATAAAATGTGATCTTGGGGATTCCCTGGTGGTCCAGTGGCTAGGACTCTGAACTCCACTGCTGAGGGCCCGGGTTCAATCCCTGATCAAGGAGCTAAGATACCATAAGTCTTGCAGCACAATATGGCCAAAAAAGAAAGAAAGAAAAATGTAGTTTATCCGTAATAGTGGAATATTATTCAGCCCTAAAGAGAAATGATGCACTAATACATGCTACAGCATATTGAACCTTGAAAACATAGTGCTGATTTTAGCGCACTACAGGAAATGTCCAGAATAAGCAAATCCATACAGACTGACAGTAGATTAGTGGTCGCCAGAGTCTGAGAATTGAGGAAAATGGAGGAAGACTGACTTCTCGTGGGCACAGGATTTCTTTCTGGAATTACACAGGGATGATGGTTGTGCAATCTTGTAAATATACTTTCAACCACTGAATTGTACACTTGAAAAATGAATAAAATTTAAAAATCAGAGCAGAAGACATTTGCCCCAAATCACACAGATAATAACATCCAGGTGGAGCTAGACCCCGTCATAGCCTCCTATGTGAGATTTTCTTCCCATGACCTCACTTGACCTGTGGGGCTACACTTCTTTCTTTTTTTATTTTCTTTTTTCTTCCCCCCACCTTTTTTTTTTTTGTATTGGAAGAACATGACATTAAAAGAAACTTGGGACTTCCCTAGTGGTCCAGTGGTTAAGAATCCACCTGCCAATGCAGGGGACATGGGGTTAACCCCTGGTACAGGAAGGTTCCCCATGCTGAGGGGCAGCGAAGCCCGTGAACCCCAACTACTGAAGCTTACGTGTTCCTAGAGCCCATGCTCCACAACAAGAGAAGCTGCCACGGTGAGAAACACACATGCAGCAACTGGAGAGTAGCCCTCGCTTGCCTGCACACTGACCCAGAGAAGCCAAAAATAAATAAAGACTGAAAACAAAAGAAACTCGAAGGGCAAAATCCTTTGATAAAGTAAGAAAGGAACTGACACAGGAGAAATAATCCAAGTGGCCAATATGAAAGATGTCCAACCCCTTCAGCAGCTGAGACAAAATAAAGCAACCTCGAGACAGGGTTACTCCCCTAAGGGTACCACGTAGGGAAAAAGGTTGAGTCAGGGGGACTTGAGTATGCTGAGGGGAAGAGGGTTAATTGCAACAATCACTTTAGAGAGCAATTTGGCAACATCTAGTAAAGCTGAGAGGCAAACATCCCTCCGCTTATACACCCCAACAAAACCTCTGTGCAGAAGCCAGAAGGCCTTCAGCAAGAACGTCACTGCAGCAAAGGAGGATGAAAACTGAAAGCACCCTCAGTGTCTAGTGTTTGGGGAAGGAGTAAATGAAGCATGTTATATTCGCACGATGGAATATAAAATAAATGACAGCTAACATCAAGTAGCTAGACATTTCTGAACTGACATGGAAACTGTGGTACATCACTGTTTAGGTTTATTTAAAACATACAATGCAGTGTACATCTGTGTGAATGTATATAAGTATAGCAAAAAGTATCAAAATGGACTGAAAGAGAATGCCACTCATTCACATTAAGGGTTGTTTCTGGGACAGGGCAGGGTGGAAAAAGACTGGAGTGATGAAGCAGGCTTCGCCAGCACAGTTCAGTTCAGTTCAGTCACTCAGTTGTGTCCGACTCTTTGCGACCCCATGAACTGCAGCACACCAGGCTTCCCTGTCCATCACCAACTCCCGGAGTTTACCCAAACTCATGTCCATTGAGTCGGTGATGCCATCCAACCATCTCACCCTCTGTCATCCCCTTCTCCTCCTGCCCTCAATCTTTCCCAGCATCAGGGTCTTTTCAAATCAGTTAGCTCTTCGCATCAGGTGGCCAAAGTATTGGAGTTTGAACTTCAACATCAGTCCTTCCAATGAACACCCAGGACTGATCTCCTTTAGGATGGACTGGTTGGATCTCCTTGCAGTCCAAGGGACTCTCAAGAGTCTTCTCCAACAACACAGTTCAAAAGCATCAATTCTTCGGTGCTCAGCTTTATTTATAGTCCAACTCTCACATCCACACATGACCACTGGAGCACAGACATGTGTTATTTCTAAAACTATGAAGCCATCACGTCCTGACAGCCACTCTGTTGGGGATGCGTATATGTTTGATATTCTCTGTACTTACCTGGACTTTAAACAGTTTTCATTAAAAAGTAACATGAATAGTATCCCTGGACCCTCATTTAATCTGATAAGTCTCCATTCTGACTTATAGGATTGTCTGGATAATCTAAAAGTCAAAGTGCCAGGAACCTCAGCCTTTTGGAATGCAGCCCTCAAACCTAAGAGAAGAGCTCTTGGCACAGAGGAAACATTGTTATAAAGCCCAGGTACCCAATTCAGGTAGAAATTTCAGGCTTAGCTGGTAAAATAAGGCAGAATATTAGAAACAGTTCTCACAGTGGAGGAGTTGTGAGTAGTCCAGAAGGCTGTTCGGAGAAGGCGATGGCACCCCACTCCAGTACTCTTGCCTGGAAAATCTCATGGTCAGAGGAGCCTGGTGGGCTGCAGTCCATGGGATCGCTGAGGGTCAAACACGACTGAGCGACTTCACTTTCACTTTCACGCATTGGAGAAGGAAATGGCAACCCACTCCAGTGTTCTTGCCTGGAGAATCCCAGGGATGGGGGAGCCTAGTGGGCTGCCATCTATGGGGTCGCACAGAGTCGGACACGACTGAAGTGACTTAGCAGCAGCAGCAGAAGGCTGTTAAGTTTCATGTCTTTCTAGCAGGGTCAGTGAAGTCACTGTAAAGCTCACAGTTAAGGAAGGGCTGGACAGGGCAGGGGCGGGGGTGCGGACATTGCCAAAGTCAGAGTGTGCAAAGACAGCCCCTTCCAGGGGCAGCTTAAGAGACAGGAAGAGAAGGCGTCTGCCCCCACAGCCTCCCAGGTGGGGGCCTGCCTAGACAGAACCCAGGAGGAGGAATGCAGGGAAGGTCCCGCAGAAGCAGAGCAGACAGCTTTGTGGGGAAACAACTTCTTTGACAACTCACAGCCCTGCCCCCAAGATCAGGCCTCTGCTGTTCTGAGAGCTTCAGGGCCCCCAGAGCCAGGCATCTACCCAAGAGGGACATGAGATCTTGCCCGGCAGGTACATGCCACTCCCACGCTGCTGAGCTGCCCTGAGGACACCACCAGAACTCATGTCACTGTGGCATCCGTGACATGCCTCCCGGACTCTGCATCAGACCCGAGACACTGCTGGAAGTACTGACTACTAATAGCTTAGTACTGACTACTAAGACTGACTACTGACTACTGACTACTAATAGCTCTCGGCTCATGCCATCCTGGGAACTGCCCTCGAGTGGAAAGAGCTGCCTGGGGCTTCCCTGGTGGCCCAGTGGGGCTAAGAATCTGCCTGCCAGAATGTAGGGGACTCGGGTTCGATTCCTGATGCAGAAAGATTCCACATGCTGTGGGGCAACAACTACTGAACCCTGAGTTCTAGAGCCCACAAACCGCAGTTACTGAGCCCAAGAGCCACAACTACTGAAACCTGCACACCCTAGAGCCTGTGGTCTGCAAACAAGAGAAGCCACTGCAATGAGAAGCCCGAGCACCGCCACGAAGAGTAGCCCCCACTCTCTGCAACTAGAGAAATCCATTGTGCAGCAATGAAGACAACCAAAAATAAATAATAAATAAGTCAAATAAATTTTTAAAAAAGAGAAAGAAAAGAGCTGCCTGGTCTAAGTTTCAACGCTCCCCAGGGATAGCCCAGATCCAGGAACTGTTAGCTTGGGGACCCAGCTTGGGATCTCTGAAGGTCTACCCAACCTCAGAGCTCCCTGTGGGAATGGCTAAGGCTCTTTTATAAGAGGCTCTCTTATAAGCTATCACTGCCTTATTCTGTGTCTCTTACTTATTGCAGAGGTGTGTCTCCAAGGACGCTCCCTAATAAACCTCCTGCTGAAAATCTCATCTCAAAATCTGTTTCCCATGGAACAATCAAAGACACAGGATATCTAACAATGGTCTGAAGTTACCAAAAACATATTACAATGTGTTTAGGAGCCTCTATCTGAGACCGTGTGTAATATATCTATATTTGGTTCTGCATTAGAATCAGCTGCAAACAATAAAGGCCCCCCCAAATATTGCCTTCAGCAAAACAGACCTTTAGTTCTTTCTCATATAAAAGTAGCCCAGGGCAAAACTAATCTAGAGGACAGAAAGCAGATAGAGAAGATATACGGGAGAAGGGGATGGGGATTGACTACAAAAAGGCACAAGGAAACTTTTGGTGGTAATGGGGAAACACTATATCTTTATTGGGATGGTAGTTGCATATGTCAAACGTCATTGAACAGTACACTTAAAATGGGTGTATTTTATTTCATGTAATTTATGATAATAAAGTTGAACAGCCCAGAGACAGGAAGTCTGGAATTAAAATGCTCCTAGGTGACAGAGACTCATCTTCTTGTGTTTCTCTTCCTTTCAGCATCTTTAGTCTCAAAATCACCTCATGGTCCAAAATGGCTGCAAAAGCTCCAGTACTTACATACTTTATTTAAGGCAGAAGGATGAAAACAGGGGAAAGAGCCATCTCCCTTATTTCTAAAGAGGAAGTAAGAGCCACACAATACTTCTGCTCACATCTCATTGGCCAGAACTTAGTTATATACAGCTACACCTTCCAATAAGGAAGCTGGAAAACGTGTGGTTCTTAAATGAGATCTTTGCAGCTCCAAATGAATTTGGGATCCTATCTGTAAAGAACAGGAGGAATGGCTACTGGGGCAATTCTCAGAATATCTTAGAAAGATTTCAGTGAAAAATTAGTTGAAATAAAAATACTTCATATACTTTAAACGGAGAGCACCAAGCTGGAACACTGACTAGGGGAGTCTCAGGGCTTTCCCAGTGAAGGGAAATGTCAGAATGTCAGCACACTTCTGTATCTACACAGTTAAGACAAGTTTAGGATCTGCAAAGATCTAATATGCAACATAAAAATCATTTTATTTTCTTGGCAGATTCGTGGTTTCCTAGGGCTGGAGGCAGTGTTGGAGTGAAATGGGCAGTGGCTGCTAAAAGGTTTCTTTTTAGGGTGATAAAACTTTTCTGGAGAATTCCCTGCTGGTCCAGAGGTTAGCACTTGGTGCTTTCACTGTTGGGGCTCAGGTTCAATCTCTGGCCAAGGAACTAAGATTCTGGAAGCAGCACAATTCATCACCCACCCCCTCCGCAAAAAAAAAGTTCTAAAATTGGTCCTGGTGATGGTTGCCCAACTCAGTAAATAAAGACCATTATTTGGGTACTTTAAATGGGTGAATTACATAGTATCTGAACTACATCTCAATAAAGCTGTTACCACACACAGGGGCACAAAAGATTTTCTTGTATCCTCCTGGCAGGTCAACTGAACAGCGTTCCTGCCTCCAGGCCTTTGCATACAGCTGTGCCCCCGACCTGGGAACCTCCCTCCCTTGCTCCCTCCATGTGAGCCCTTTTAGCCTTGAGAGTTCCTAAGAAGTCTAAGACATGCCTGAGCCTCAGGCTGAGGGAAAACACACAGTGGTTAAGCGGTTAGGACGGTCCAGCGGTTAAGATGTCTTTTCCTGATTAGATTGTCATATAATATTGAGCAGAGTTCCCTGTGCTATACCGTAGGCCCTTGTTATGCTTTGGGCTTAGTCGCTCAGTCATGTCCAACTCTCTGCAACCCCATGGAATGTAGTCCACCAAGCTCCTCTGTCCATGTGGATTCTCCAGGCAAGAATACTGGAGTGGGTTGCCATGCCCTCCTGCAGGGGATCTTCCCAACCCAGAGATCAAGCCCAGGTCTCTTCCAGATTGCAGGCGGACTCTTTACCGACTGAGCTACTGGGGAAGCCCAGGTCCTTATTGGCTATCCTTTAAATACAGAAGTGTTACCTGTCAAATCATGTCTTCTGACTGTAGGACTTCTGCTTGCATCTCACTTGGTTCAGATACAGGAGGTATTTGGATGAGTGTACAGAGAAACTACACAGGGACTTCCCTGGTGGTCCAGTGGTTAAGACTCTGAGCTTCCACTGCAAGGGACACGGGTTCCATCCTCGGCCAGGGAATCAAGATCCTGCATGTTTCTGTTGTTGTTGTTTAGTCGCTCAGTCATGTCCAACTCTGCGATCCCATGGAGTGCAACACGCCAGGCTGTCTTTCACCATCTCCCGGAGTTTGCTCAAACTCCTGTCCGTTGAGTTGGTGATGCCATCCAACCATCGCATCCTCTGTCACCCACTTCTCCTCCTCCTCTCCTCATTCTTTCCCAACATCAGGGCGTGCCTCTCAATGTGGCCAAAAATTAAAAAAACAAAATAGTATCTGTCTAGATGACAGAGTTGTGTTTCATTTTGTATGTGAGATGAGTGCCCTGCTCTTCTCACCCTGACCCCGGTCCCTGAAGTCTCAAGGCCCCAGTCTTCCTGCCTGCCCCTCTCCATTTCTGAAGAGTAACACAGAGCAGTCATCTGAGTCCATTTCATCTCCCAGAGAAAGTTGTTAGGGGCCTGAGAGCCTCGGCAGGCCTGGGCTTATCCTTGAGGATAACTCGGGCTGATGGGCAGCTTCCTGTCCTGACTTGGGGAGGAGATGATTCCTTCTCTGCCTGCTGACCCTGGAGTTCAGACCCGCTGCCTGCAGAATCTGCAGAACTACCCCCAGGCCTTCAGGCACAAGGTCAAGAGGCTCACAGGAGGCTCCAGGGGTCCAGGGTCTGAAGCTTCCCCACCGCCTGTCAGTCACTGTTGGAGGGAGGTGAGAGCATGGCAGGGCCGCACCGTGAGCCGCTGGAAGCTCCAGAACCTGGTTCTTTGGACCACACCCCAATCTCTTTTGGTCCCTCCCTCCTTTGCTTTGCCTGGAAACCACCGGGGCAGAAGCTATCAGCACCCCCGTCTTCAGGTGGAGGGAGCGGGTGGCCCGGACACCAGCAATGAAAGAAAGCTGAAAGCACTTTGCAGACGGTAAAGCACCTGGCCTGGTGGTTTCTCTTTTCAGGATTGAGGCCGCAGGAGTGCCGCGTGGCGCGGGGCTCGGCTTTGGGAGGAGGAGAACGTTGGTTGGATTGGTTCAAGGGTTGCTCCCACCTCCAGCACCTTCCTGGGAAGGCTGTCCTTGTTTGCCAGAGAAGGCTGCAGTTCAGAAGGAGCCAGGGCGAGTGAGGGCCAGGCCCCGCCTGTGGGAAGCCAGATGAGGCCCTGACAGGCCCACTGTCCAGAAAGGACTCCCCGTCAGAGCCCAGCATTTGGGTCAGAGTGCACCTGCTCACCCAGACCTCCATCTTCCGGTCTCCATGAGGACGTGAGACGGCGGGCCCTCTCAGGCGCCCTTGCCACTGGCCACTCCTGGGGCAGGACCCCTTGGCCAGCCTTGCCTGCTGAGAGTGCGCCCAGAGCCTGATCAAAGTAGAGCCTCCTGAGAACTCAGGGACCCCACAAGTCAGCCTCCACTCTCCCTGCCCCACCCCTTACAAGCCAGTCTGCAGGGGCCACCCTGGGGCTCCGTCTGTGTCCCCACATGCCCACCCTGCCCTTGTGGGGAAGGCCCTTCTCACCCTTCTCCACCCACCAGGCACTTTTCATCCTTCAGACTCATCTCAAGACTCAGATGTGGCCTCCTTAAGCACCCTCTGTCCTCCAGCTCCGGCTCCCCCCAGATCCTCAGGCCCCGTGTTCCTCTCTCAGCGCTGTGTTCCTCCTTCAGCACTACAGTTAGTCTTCCAGAGGATGGGTTACCTACTGGTGGCACCCACAATTCGACAGCACCCTGAGGGGGGCACCCACCCAACTTGCTGTGGGTCAGCCCTGCCCACGCACAGGTGACAAGGGAGGGTCAGGGCTAGTGGCCTGGGAGTTGGCCGGTCTGCAACTGAATGGGCCACTCGGGGCTTCTGGGAACCCGGGGGAGTGAAGGAAGCGGTTACCACGGCCCAGGCAACCACCTTCCTCCTGCCCACACCGGCCAGGGGCCAGAGTGACTCAGCACTGGGGGCCGGCTTCCCGCCAAAAGCCCCGAGAGCGCTGCTGTTTCCGCCAGCTGGCCAGCCGGCCAGCCAGCAGGGAACTCATGCCTACCAGGGCCTGGGCCAGCCTTTCTGAGACGCCATCCCCAGACCAGGGTTCAGACTTTGGGACCTGGGCTTCTGAGTATCCATTAGCAGCTGTGTAGCCTTCGGGATGTTGCCCAACCTCTCTGAGCCTGGGGTTCTTCATCTCCAAGAAGCTGGGATTAGAACTCAGCATTCCTCCCAAAGCAGATTTGAGAAATTATCAATAAATAAGAGTGACCTCTCTCCCTGAACATCTGGCCCCGTGTCTGCAGGCCCCACCCTCTCTTACCTCTCAGAGCTATTCCTGCTCTTACCTGGTCAGGGTTGGACCATAAAGAGGGCTGAGAGCCAAAGAACTGATGCTTTTGAAATGTGGTGCTGGAAAAGATTCTTGAGAGTCCTTTGGACCGCAAGGAGATCAAACCAGTCAATCCTAAAGGAAATCAACCCTGAAGATTCATTGGAAGGACTGATGCTGAAGTTGAAACTCCAATACTTTGGTTACCTGATGCAAAGAGCAGACTCATTGGAAAAGACCCTGATGCTGGGAAAGACTGAAGGCAGGAGGAGAAAGGGATGACAGAGGATGAGATAGGTAGATGGTATCATCGACTCAATGGACATGAGTCTGGGCAAACTCCGGGAGATAGTAAAGGAGAGGGAAGCCTGGCGGGCTGCAGTCCATGGGGTCACAAAGAGTCAGACATGACTGAGAGCCTGAACAACAACCACCACCTGTTCAGATAGTTCTTTCTGCTTCTGATGCATCCTCCAGCTCCCCGCAGGAGGTCTGGCCTCTCAGCTCTTGGCACACCTCTCAGTGTTGGCACTCAAGGCACGCAAGGTGGCTCTCTGTGTGCTCCCCCCCTTTCTGCTCTGTGAGGGTCTTACAGGGTCCCCAGGGACGGCCCAGGGAGGCACTCGGCAAGTTTTCCTTCTTGCAAGAGAAGTGCAGGGGTGGTGTCAGAAAAGCAAAGGACTGCAGGTCCCCGCTGCTGCAGCAGTAGCCGGTCCCTGCCAGAAGTTCAGACACAGAAACAAATTCCTGCCCCTGCTGTGTGCCCCGAGGCAGCTCCCTGACTCCTCCAGACATCTGTCTCCAGCCTCGGCAGGCAGGCTGTCCGTCTGGGTTTCTCTGTAGGACTTAATGGGGAGTGAAGGGATCCGCCTATGGGAAGTGCTCCCTGTGATGGAAGCTTCCAGATGTTAGCACAGCTGGAGAGGACAGATCATGAAGGTCACACGCTATCTGCATCCCCGCTGACATCTTGGGGTGCAAGCTGGCATGGGATCGGTGGTTGTATTTTCCGAGTCTAAAGTCAAGAGACCCAGACTGAAGGTGGGATGGATGCTCTTCCCGGAGCACCTGAGTCCCGGAGCAGCTACAGGTGTGTCTGCCAGGCGTGCAGGGGGGCCAGGGAGGCTACACATCCCCCCAACCCCATGGAGCCTGGGGAGGTATTATCCACAGGGCGTCAGTTCCCTGCAGAACTCCACTTGTTTTCAGCTGGCCCCTGAACTGAAGTCGCTCAGTCGTGTCCGACTCTTTGCGACCCCATGGACTGTAGTCTACCATCCATGGAATTTTCCGTAAGAGTACTGGAGTGGGTTGCCATTTCTTTCTTCAGAGGATCTCCCCGACCCAGGGATTGAACCTGGGTCTCCTGCATTGCAGGCAGACGCTTTACCTTCTGAGCCACCAGGGGAGGCAAGCTGGCCCCTGAGGGTCCGTTAATACCTGCCAGAGGACACATGTGGCTATGTACTCAACCTGGCATCTTTGCCAACCTCTGACAAAAAGACCCATCACAGGCCTCTGGTCCTCACACCCTCATGGCAGAGGTCCTGGAGCTTTGGGGGGTGTCTCAACTCAGCCTCCTGTGTCTCCGAGTTCCAGAGATGTGGGGCTGGGTCTTCCTGAAGGGGATGCCTGGGTGCCTTCTCCCTTCTTCCCAGGGGACTGAAGCCCCACTCCCTTCCCCCGTCCCACCCCATTTCCATGCCTCAAGGTCTGGGTCATGGAACAGCACCTGGGAACCATCCCCTTTTCCTTGTAGCTGCCGCCCTTGCCCTGGAGTCACCAGGGGCCCTGCGCACCCTTCTCGCCAGCACCTCTGCTCTGTGACTCGGTCTTTGCTCAGACTCCATGAAGGAGTGCTGAGGGCAAGAATCATCTCATTCTCCTCTGCATCCCAGGCTTCTTATTGGGGCCGGACAACAAATGTCTCCACAGCGTAAGACGGAAAACGTCTCCATGGTGTGCATCTTGGCTTTATATGGAAACTATCATTTTTTTTTTCCCTTGTTCATTTTCTATGTTGCCTAAGAAAGATCCAATACTTCCAGTGTCGAACACACCTCCCAGAAGAAAAATGCAAATGTTTTCCTTTATATCCAGGAAGTATCTGGAAGTTAAGCTAGCCTGGCCTTTGCAGAAAGGATCTAACATGAAAGAAAAAGAGCACTTTGAGGGGGTGGAAGAATAAAGAGGTGAAGGTAAAGGGGGAGAGGGGGTGCCATGCTCTCAGCTCTTCAGGCTGGGAGCTGGTCCTGCCAGGAAAGTTCCATTTTGGAGGGGTGAGCAGGGATGACCAGTTGCTTGGGAGTGGCTGTGAGAGGGCCTTGAGAAGGACAACCGGGGGCAACATGGGATAGGGCATCAGCAGCCAGCCATGGCGTGAACCCTTATTGAACAAACCCCTCCCCACAGGCTGGCACCTATGGAAGCCTCCCGTAATGTCCAGGGTACCAGCAGCCAGAGAGGGGGCTGTGGGGCTCTCAGGGGTGGGCATGTGATAGGAAGCCTCTGAACTGGGTTGTGCTTGGTGACACCCAATAATAACTGATTCAGTGGGGAAGGGGTGAATTCCCTGGTGGTCCAGTGGTTAGGACTCCATGCTTTCACTGCCAGGGGCCTGGGTTCAGTCCCTGGGTTCAGGAACTAAGATCCTGAAAGTCATGTGCGTGTGTGTGTGTGTGTACACATAAGCGCACGCTCAGTCGTGTCCACCTCTTTTGCAACCCCATGGACTGTAGCCCACCAGGCTCTTCTGTCCACGCAACCTTCCATGGAAAGGATACAGGAGTGGGTTGCCATTTCCTCCTCCAGGGGAGCTTCCCCCGACCTAGGGATTGAACCCACAGCTCTTGTGTCTCCGGCATTGGCAGGTGGGTTCTTTACCAATCACGCCACCTGGGGAGATCCTGAAAGTCATGTGGCATAGCCAAAAAAAAAAAACAAAAATTGGGGAAAGGGTGGTGTAAAACCATAGACTTGCTAGCCCCTGGAAGTCAGCCGAAGGCTCTGTTTGTTTCAAGGTCAAGGCCATGACACCCCGTCCTCCCCTACCCTCCCCAGCTCCTCTGCCAGCTCCATCTGAGCCTGAGGATCTCCCCCATCAGGTGTGGGGTTGAGAGCCCACAGAGAGAGGGGACCACGAGCCCCCACTGTCCTCACTGTGCAGGGGATGAGGGCCCCCTCCTCCCTGGTCGTCCCATCTCCTGGGGACCCTGACACAGAGAGCTGGGCAGAAAGAGGAGAATTTCACTTGCTGCTCATGGTTTTGGGCACAAACCTGGTCTTTGAGTCTGATCTAGCTGCACCTAGGGAAAACTCCTGTGTTGTGTTTGCTGCACGCTAAGTTGCTTTAGACGTGTCTGACTCTTTGTGACCCCACCGACTGTAGCCCACTAGGCTCCTCTGTCCATGGGATTCTCCAGGCAAGAATACCGGAGTGGGATGCCATGCCCTCCTGCAGGGAGTCTTCTGCACCCAGGGATTGAACGCGTGTCTCTTGCGTCTCCTCTATTGCCAAGCGGGTTCTTGACCACTACTGTCACCTGTGGTAGCCCTACGGAACATTCTGAACCCCACAGATATTGGCTTTCCCATCACATAATCCTGCAACCCCAGCTGGGTGCCGTACAACACCATTCTGACACTGTCTACCTGGAGGGAGGGGGGAAGTCCAACAGGGGAAGGGTTCAGTCCCCCGAGACCACTCCCCACCCCCTTCAGAAGCCAGTCACAAGTCCAGACTGTATCCTGTGCTTCTCACCACCGGCTATTGATTGGAGGTTCCTGTGACCCTCCTCGGATTTGACTAATTTGCTAGAGGGACTCACAGAACTCAAGAAGACAGTTTTGATGGTCAACTATGTGTTAGTCACCCATTTGTGTCCGACTCTTTGTGACCCCCATGGACTGTAGCCTGCCGGGCTCCTCTGTCCATGGAATTCTCCAGGCAAGAATACTGTTGTCATTTCCTCCTCCAGGGAATCTTTCTGACCCAGGGATCAAACCTGGGTCTCCTGTATTGCAGGCAGATTCTTTATCATCTGAGCCACCAGGGATGTCCAGATTACCAGTTCATCATCAAAGGGTGTAACTCGAGAACACCCAGGGTCAGAGATGCTTGGGGCGAGGTTCGTGGGAAGTGGGGAGAAGTCTCCCTGCCCCCTCCAAGGGTTCCACCTCCCAGCACTTCCACTAGGAAGCTCTCCAAACCCAGAACTTTGGGGATTCTTATAAAGCTTCATGATTCATTAAACCATTGGCCATTGGTAGTTGAACTCACTCTCCAGCCCCCTTCCCTTAGGCCAGGGGGAGGTGGGATGAAAAGTTCCAACCCCCAACCACTCTGTGGGTTTCCCAGTCAGCTAATCCCATGGGGGCTTTGCAAAATCACCTCATTAATATAAAACTCAGCCTTGGTTGAAAGGGCATTATTATGAATAACAAAAGATACTTTTATCTTTTAGGAAATTCCAAGGGTTTTAGGAGCTCTGTAGCAGGAAGTGGGGGCGGGAGGGAGGAAGATCAAATATATGCGTATGCTAAGTTGCTTACGTCAAGGCTGTATATTGTCACCTTGCTTATTTAACTTATATGCAGAGTATATCATTCGAAATGCTGGATTGGATGAAACACAAGCTGGAATCAAGATTGCCGGGAGAAATATCAATAACCTCAGATATGCAGATGACACCACCCTTATGGCAGAAAGTGAAGAGGAACTCAAAAGCCTCTTGATGAAAGTGAAAGTGGAGAGTGAAAAAGTTGGCTTAAAACTCAACATTCAGAAAACTAAGATCATGGCATCTGGTTCCATCACTTCATGGCAAATAGATGGGGAACAGTGGAAATAGTGACAGACTTTGTTTTGGGGGGCTCCAAAATCACTGCAGATGGTGATTGCAGCCATGAAATTAAAAGACTCTTACTCCTTGGAAGAAAAGTTATGACCAACCTAGACAGCATATTAAAAAGCAGAGACATCACTTTGCCAACAAAGGTCCATCTCGTCAAAGCTATGGTTTTTCCAGTAGTCATGTATGAATGTGAGAGTGGGACTGTAAAGAAAGCTGAGCGCTGAAGAATTGATGCTTTTGAACTGTGGTGTTGGAGAAGACTCTTGGTCTTCTTGGAGAGTCCCTTGGACTGCAAGGAGATCCAACCAGTCCATCCTAAAGGAAATCAGTTCTGAATATTCATTGGAAGGACTGATGTTGAAGCTCAAACTCCAATACTTTGGCCACCTGATGTGAAGACAGGACTGATTTGAAAAGACCCTGATGCTGGGAAAGATTGAAGGCAGGAGAAGGGCGCGACAGAGGATGAGATGATTGGATGGCATCACCAACACGATGGACATGAGTTTGAGCAAGCTCTGGGGGTAGGTGATGGACAGGGAGGTCTGACATTCTGCAGTCCATGGGGTCGCAAAGAGTCATACACGACTGAGCGACCGAACTGAACTGAACTAAAGTCGCTTCAGTCTTGTCTCTTTGTGACCCCATGGACTGTAGCCCGCCAGGCTCCTCTGTCCACGGGATTCTCCAGGTAAGAGTTATGGAGTGGGTTGCCACACCCTCCTCCAGGGTATCTTCCCAACCCAGGGATCGAACCCACGTCTCTTATGTCTCGAACCCGCATCTCTTAAGTCTCCTGTATTGGCAGGCAGGTTCTTTACCACTAACGCCACCCACCTGGGCGGAGGGAGATCAAATACATATTTCTTATTAAAAATCACAAGTTGCCATTACCAAATACCACAGTCTGGGTGACTTAAACCATAGACATTAATTTCTCACATTTCTGGGGGCTGAGATCACAGTGCTGGGGGATTTGGTTTCAGTGAAGTTCTCCCTAAAGCTTCCAAGGGGCCAGAGGAGGCGGCCTGGTCAGGGGAGCTTCCGAGGAGTGACCTGCAGTAGCACGAGATGGGAGGCTTTGCAGGGAGATGGTGGGTTTGCAGATACATGTCCTTTTTCGCTCTCTCTCTCTGGGCTGTGCCCGGTGCCAGGGGGACCACTGCTGTCTTCTGGCCGCTCCTTGGGGAGGCACGGTCATCTCACTTCTTGTGTCTCCTCACCCTTCCAGCCCTGGGCTTTCACTTTCCAAATAGAGAGGCAGCCCTTGAGTCTTTGCTCCAGTTTCCAGAGCCTGTGGCTAGGGCACATGCTGCCCCTGTCCCTGTGTCCAGCGGTGGGAGAGCGACAGGAGGTGGTGATGATAGTGAGAGCCATGCTTGTGAGACACCGGCAGGGCCCAGGAGACTTTCCAGGCAGAAAGACAGACGTGAGGGGTCACTACCGCTCCCACCCTGGATGGCAGCCTCTAAACGGCTTTCTTGACAGAACAGCCTCTTGTGAGTTTGTGACCCTGTGGTCAATCTCTGAAGCTGTCGGCTTGGCCTGCTCTCACAACATATCGTGGCATGGGTGGCTTAGACCATAGACATTGGTTTCTCACACTTCCGAAAGCTGGCAAGTCCAAGATCATGATGTCAGCAGATTTGGCTCTTGGTGAGAGCCTTCTTCGTGGCTTGCAGACGGACACCTTCCACTGTGTCCTCACAGTGAGGAGTGTCCTCACAGAGGGAGGAGGGATGGAGAGGGGAAGGGGAGGGAGAAGACCCTGGCCTCTCTTCTTCTTCTTATAAAGGCACTATCCGCCCCACCTTGGGGGCATCCTTTCTAGCTCAGCCAGTAAAGAATCTGACTGCAATGCAGGAGATCCCTGAGTGGGGAAGATCCCTGAAGAAGGGAATGGCTGCCCACTCCAGTATTCTTACCTGGAGAATCCCATGGACAGAGGAGCCTGGCGGGCTACAGTCCATGGTGTTGCAAAGAGTCACAACTGACTAAGCATGCATATACAATCCAGTTCTTGAGGGCTCCACCCTCATGACCTGATCAACTCCCCAACCCTCCCCACCCTCCAACCCACACCCCCCTCCACAGAGTCCACCCCGCCTCCAAACAGAATCACAGTGAGCTTGGGGCTTCAGCATATGAGATTCAGGGGAGCAGTCACTCAGTCCGTAACAAGCTCACAGCAAACCCAACTGTAAGGGATAAGCACCCTCTACTATCCCCCATCTGAAGAAAGGGTAGCAACATATCCTTCCCAGAATTCTACGCTCCTCTTCATGTACTACCCTCCTTCTCTTTTGTTTCTCTTTCAAATGTCTTATAATTTGAAAGGACTCATGGTTTCCACCCACATGGTCATGCATCTCCACTTCCTCTTGCTCCTGGTTCAAACTGGCATTGACCTTCACTTGGGGACTCATCCTTGAATGCAGGTATCATCTGTGTTCCTTCCCTCTCTCTCACCTCCTGCATCCAGTCCACCACCAAGTCCCCATGGTCCACGTTCCAGAATACTCCTTACATCTATCTGCTTCTCTCTACCTCCATGACAACTGCCAGCATCTCAAACTTGACCTTCAGGAAGACCTTCTCTCTGGTTCTGGCGTCCACTCCACCCTGTGGAACAGATCAGCTCTCAGATCATTGATTAGATGACTTTGCTCCCCTGTGTAAAACCCCTAAAGTCTCTCATTGCTCTTAGTAATATGGTCCATGAGGTGTTGCCTGAATGCCCACCGTGACCTCACCAGCTTCATCTCCCCACTCTGGCAAGGCAGAGCCCATATCACCTTCTTCCTGTTCCTCCAACATCCCACAGTCAGCCTCAGGCCGTCCACAGCCACCACGGTCTCTGCTGAAATGCTCTGCCCTCACCCCAGGATCCTCCAGCCTGGCTCCTGATCCATAGATGTCACCTGTCAGGTGGCTTGCTGGAACCTCCCTCCAGTAGGTAGGATCCACCCCATTTTACATGTCAGTAGCACTCATGCAATTGTGATCAATTAACCAGGCAGATGATTATCTGATTAAATGCACATTCCCCACCAGGTGTGAGCATCCTCCAGTGGGGACAATTCCTAGGACAATGCCACCACACAGATGTCTGCTGAAGACGTGAATGCATTCTTAAGTACAGAGACATTGAGGGTTGGAGGAGGGAAGTGGTCAGCCTGAAGTCCCACAGCTGGTGCCCAGCTGAGCAGAAACTGGGATCCAGGTGTCCTGGCCCCCCGGCAGCCACTTTTGTTGGGTACTTGAGCCTTGAGAGCAGAGAGGGAGAGGAGAGGGCAGCTGGGACGGGAAGGACTCTGTCTCTGATCAGAAGGGAGAGGAATAGGGGAGAGAAGAGGCAAGAAGCCCAGGCTCCTGGCTTAGGAGAGGGGTGGGTGCTGGCACCATTTGCCAGGCAGAGGGCTGTGGAAGGAGGAAAGGAGGGCTGGGGAAGGCGAGCCGTGGGCATCCACAAGATGCCTGCAAGTGGTGGGATGCCTGGGCCAGGGGCAATTTGGGGTGGCAGCCGGGAGGAGGCAACTGAGCCTGGTGAGCAGAAGCACCAGGGAAGATGCAAGAGGGAAGCAGAGACGGAACCACGCGCCTGTGAAACCAGCCACAGCCGCCCTCCCGGGCTGCGGGAGCTGCCAGGTCTTTTCTCAACCCCTTTCAGTTCATGAAAACTAAAGGGAAGAAACATACAGTTCTCTCCAAGCTGACAGCTGAGCGGAAGGACGGGCTGGGGCAGCCACACCAGCAGATGAAAGCACTCCGTGGGAACTCTCTTCTTACTGGTCTGGTCCACCTGTGTTACTGGTTTACTCATTTAAGCCACTTGAGGACTTGAACCCAGATTAGGTCAAAGAGTCTATTGTGGGCCCTTTTTGTGTAAAGCTATCTAATTAGACATTTAAAATATAATTTTGGGACTTCCCTGGTGGTCTGTGCTATGCTGTGTTGCTCAGTCATGTCTGATTCTTTGCAACCCCTGGTGGACTGTAGCCCACCAGGCTCCTCTGTCCATAGGGATTCTCCAGGCAAGAGTACCGAAGTGGGTTGCCATCCCCTCCTCCAGGGGAATCTTCCCAACCGAGGGATGGAACCCAGGTCTCCCACATTTAAGGCAGATTCTTTACCATCTGAGCCACCAGGGAAGCCCCCCAAAATGATTTAAAACCACCAGGCTCCTCTGTCCATGGAATTCTCCAGGCAAGGATACTGGAGTGGGTAGCCTGTCCCTTCTCCAGGGAATCTTTTTGACCTAGGGCTCTAACCCTGGTCTTCTGCATTGCAGGTGGATCCTTTACCATCTGAACAGCCAGGAAAGTCCCCCCTGGTGGTCTAGTGGTTAAGAAACCATGTGTTTCATCCCTGGTCAGAGAGGATCCTACATGCTTCGGACAAGCCTAAGGGCTGAAACTACTGAGCTCACACGTCACGATGAAAAATCCACCTGCCACAACTAAGCCCCGACACAGCCAAATAAATTATATATATATTAAATGTTTTAGTGTTTGATTGACATTCAACCTTCCAGGTCTGTGCACAATAGGCCATCCACTTGTAGGTACAGAATCCCATGGAAACTCTCTCTCCCCAAGCTTTCTGGACTGATGTTGGTTTAGATCATAAAAAAGTGAGTCCCAGTGGAAAATAATTTTTGAAAATTCAAGCATACCTTAACATCTTTAACTTAAATCATGTAACAGTACATTCATCAGTCAAGTGACGTGAGGGCAAAGCCTCCTCAGAAGCTGGGTCACGAGGTTGGAGCGTGAGTCGCCTTCTCACATCAGTAGCACCCACACCGCACTGCTTATGACTCCTACTTCCTGCTTCTTTAAGGCTAAAGAGCTCTTAAAACAACCTGAGAGCAAACTCTTCAGACTGTTACGATTTTTTCTTTGCTTCTCTATCAGAGCCCTTCCCTGTGGGTGCTGGTTGCTGTTGTTCAGCCGCTCAGTCATGTCTGACTCTTTGCAACCCCGTGGACTAAAGCACGCCTGGCTTCCTTGTCCTTCACTATCTCTCGGAGTTGTTCAAATTCATGTCCACTGAGTCGGTGATACTATCCAACCATCTCATCCTCTGTCGTCACCTTCTCCTGCTAAGTCGCTTCAGTCATGTCCAACTCTGTGCGACCCCATAGACGGCAGCCCACTAGGCTCCTCTATCCTCGGGATTCTCCAGGCAAGAATACTGGAGTGGGTTGCCATTTCCTTCTCCAGTGCATGAAAGTGAAAAGTGAAAGTGGAGTTGCTCAGTTGTGCCCGACTCTTAGCGACCCCATGGACTGGAGCCTACCAGGCTCCTCGTCCATGGGATTTTCCAGGCAAGAGTACTGGAGTGGGCTGCCATTGCCTTCTCCACCCACCTTCAATCTTTACCAGCCTCAGGGTCTTTTCCAATGAGTCAACTCTCTGCATCAAATGGCCAAAGTATTGGAGCTTCAGCTTCAGCATCAGTTCTTCCAATGAATCTTCAGTGTTGATTTCCTTTAGGATTGACTGGTTGGATCTCCTTGCAGTCCAAGGGACTTTCAAGAGTCTTCTCCAGCATCATAGTTCAAAAGCATCAATTCTTCAGCCCTCAGCCTTCTTTACAACCCAATTCTCATATCTATATGTGACTGCTGGAAAAATCATAGCTTTGGGTACTGGCTATTCATTGCTATGTTACAAATCCCTTCAGTCCTCAGTGGCTGGAAGCAATGAGAATCGTTCTTTCTGTCTCAGTGTCTGTGGCCAGGAATTCAGGAGCAACTGGACCATACTCCTGGGTTGGGAAGATCCCCTGGAGGAGGGCTTGGCAACCCACTCTAGTATTCTTGCCTGGAGAATCCCATGGACAGAGGAGCCTGGTGGGCTATGGTCCAAAGGGTCACAAAGAGTCAGACATGACTTAGCAACTGAGCATGCGTGCACACACCAGGGACCATAGCCCAGGAGGCAGCCTCTCAGAAAGCTCTGAGGGACTATGCCAAAGAGGTAAGGGAGGAGCTAGGACATATAAGAGTTTTTAGTGAAAAAAAAAAAGTAACCAAAGTATTGCTACTGATTGCCAAAAAACTGACATAGAAAAGTTAAGGAAAAGTATACTGCTTTTCTGTATATGGGCAGAGGCAAGAGTCTGGGCTACTGAAATGATTCCTTTCATATGTATCTTATCTTAGGCCAGTATTCTACTTTTCTCCATCCTGAAGTTCCACCAGGGTGCATGTCTGCTGATGGCCTGATGGAAGGTAACATTGTTTGTTTGCTGAAATAGAGGGCAACGTTTCTCATCCACACACGTCTGCTCAGGATTTCTTGTGAGGCTGCTGCCAGGTGACAGCTAGGGCTGCCCTCATGAGAGGGATGGGGGCACTGCAGGGTCCACCTCCCTATCTGCTCCCTCACAGCCCTGGGGCCGGCTGGCAGTGGGAGGCCTCAGCCCCGCTCTGCGTGGGCCTCTCCAAGACGCTTGAGTGTCCTTTTGGTAGGACGGCTGCCTCCAGAGCAAGTGACCCAGGAGAAACCAGGCAGAAGCTGCAATACCTTCTATGACTTCACCTCGGAAAACACTCAGTGTCACGCCATTGCCCCTCAGTCTCACCGAGCAGTGTCGATTCAGTGTGGGAGAGGGTCACACAAGACGGGAACAGCAAGAGGGCCCTCCTGGAGACTGGCTTTGGCAACAGGCTTAATTCAGGAGCGAGACATTGAAAGCAACTCACCTAGAATTAATCCTTTTCAAAGCATTTAACTTAGCATTCAGACAAACAACTCTTTAAATTCACATTTTAGCATTATACATATGTTTATTACACCAGGTATTTTTAGGAAGAAGAATAATGGACAGAAGTGGATTTGGGGATGTAATGGATTCACACGAAGACAGGTGCTAGCAGCTGTCACATCCAGGGACATAGGACACGGGGGAGGCTCTGTGGCCAGGGACCGCTGGTACCTGAGGGCATCACCCAGGACTGCAGAGCATCAGTCAAAAGTACCGTCAGGTGCCGCTGGAACTCTCGAGAAGGTCGAAGAATCTGTGTGCTCAGGCTCACTACTCATTTCTTCCGTGACCTTGGGAGCTGTAGAAAGTGTGTGTGTTTGAAGAAAAACTTAGTACCCTCCGATAAATGATCTGGGAAGAACCTAGACATCTGGGTCCTGAGGGCAAGATGAATTCTTCTCCGGGGAAGTCAGCGTCCAGAGAGGGGGACATCGGGGTAAGGGGTGCATTTCAACACAGGGCTAGCTGGCAGGGCGAGGGTCGGGAAGGCGGGAGGGCAGAGGGGTGTGTTAGTCTCCTGGGGCTGCCATAGCAAATGGTGGAGGGGGGCTTAGTCAACAGATAGGGGGCTTACACCACAGAAATGTCTTCCCTCACATCTCTGGAGGCTGCAAGTCTGAGACCAAGGTGTCGTGGGTGGGAGGGGGTGGGGGTGGGGGGTAGTCCCTGGGGTCTCCCTCCTTGGCTTGGAGTTGGCCATCTTCTCCCCGTGTCCTCATGTGGCCGTCCCTCTGTCTGACTTCTCTGCAGCCTCATCTCCTCTTCTTACAAGGACACCAGTCATGTTGGATTGAGGCCCATTCACATGACCTCACTTCACCCTAATTACCTCTTTAGGGCCCTTTCTCCAAATCCAGTCCCATTCTGAGTTACTGGGGTTAGGATTTGATAGTATGAATGCAGAGGGGGCACAGTTCAACCCCAACAGCGAGGGAAGGGTGTCTCCTCCAAACTGGGGGCCCCCAGTGGGCTTCCAGAGCAGGCCCTGCCTGCACTGAGTCCTGACGGATGAGTAAGTTTTCCTGGTAAAGAGGTGGCAGGGTGGGGAGATGAGCTCTGCATGGACAGTCGGAGGGGCAGGGGCCACAGCCATTCAGTGTGGCGTGTGGGGTGGGGCAGGAGAAGCCCTCTTTCCTGCAGACCGGGTACCCGGTACCCCCCACCCCCACCCCGCCCCGCCCCCAGCCCTGCATTCTCCCTCTCAGAGCTCTGCTCCTGCCTCTGGGAAGGAGGTTGGGATTTCCCCGTTCAGAGCCCGGCCTGAACCAATGGCTGCCACTGCATCTGTAGGGAGTCGCTAGTGTGTAATTTGGCCTTGAGCGTGGAAAGTTAAATCAGCTGGAAAGAGTAAAAGGAAGTTAGAAAAAAAAAAAAAATTAACCCAGCCACAACCACAAGAGATGGTGAGGTCACTAGGACTTTTGGAAAATATGAATCGGCTAGACGGTCTGAAGGAAAAAGAGAAAAGCAGGGCTGGGCGTGCAACCCAGGGGGTGGGTGTGGGGAGGCTGTCTGCCTGGCTTGTGTGGGGTCTGGGCCTGCGGGACACTGTCCCCCTTTGAAAGAACCTGCCCCATCAGGCAGAGGTCTCCGGGTTTGCTGCCACTGGGTGTCTGACTCCAGTCCCTGGGAAGAAGGCAGGTCCATCTGTGATCCTTCTAATCTAACACTCACAAAGGAAGGAAGTTGCTCACAGGAAGCAGGGGGCGTGGGTGAGACAGGAGGGCAGGGGGCAGGGCACAACCTTTACAAGAATACATCCAAGGACACAACACAAGCTGATTAGGATCAACTAGGTCCAAGATGGCAGAGGAGTTGACTTCCAGCAGACTGTGAGCCTCAGCACACACTCACTGGAACACATTAGCAAGCTAAGTGACATGCCCATGGGCGCCGTGATGGCTCTGAGGCTGACCAGAGACCCAAAAGTGGGCAGTGGCCCAGCTCCTGGAAATCCCCGTCCCTTCCCCAAAATTGCTGAAATGCTCCTCCCACTCATTAACCTATAAAATTCCCACTCTTGTAACAATGGACGACCCCATACCCTGGTGTCCGGAGAAGGCGATGGCACCCCACTCCAGTACTCTTGCCTGGAAAATCCCATGGATGGAGGAGCCTGGTGGGCTGCAGTCCATGGGGTCGCTAGAGTGGGACACGACTGAGCGACTTCACTTTCACTTTTCCCTTTCATGCATTGGAGAAGGAAATGGCAACCCACTCCAGTGTTCTTGCCTGGAGAATCCCAGGGATGGGGGAGCCTGGTGGGCTGCTGTCTATGGGGCTGCACAGAGTCGGACACGACTGAAGCGACTTAGCAGCAGCAGCAGCAGCAGCAGCAGCATACCCTGGTGTCACTCTCACCAACTGAGATGGCCCACACCCTGACTGTGGACTGCGTGTCTCCCTTCTTACCCGTCACTTTGTCTCTCACCGATTTCTTTCTGCCATGAGATATCAAGAACCTGAGCTTCATTAGGTCCTGAGACCAAGTGCGTGATCTCAGTTAAAGGACTGTGGGTTCAGGTCCCAATGAGTTACATGGTTTCATAGGTACACATCTGCATGCATACACACACATATGCATACACACACATACACACACCCACACACACATACACATGCACACATACATACACACATGCATATACATAAATACATACACACACACACACATATGCACACACAGGAATGGATTCAGCTTCCTGAGGTCATGGTCAAGTTCCTCTCATTACCGAATTCCCTGTACTCTGGTCCCCCCACCTCTAAAGTGGGGCTGGACCATTAAAGCCTGACCTGGGGGCCTCCTTCAGGACTAAGAGTTAGTGGCAGACTGCCCAGAGGGGACAGCCAGGACGCGGGCCAGGTAAAGGCTGATGCTGCCAGCAGGGAGACAAAGCCTGAGCTCAAGGGTGAAGGATGAAGGATGGATCTCTCTTAAGTTTTAAGCAGAGCATAGACCCCCTGGGGGTGTTGTGGGTGGGGGACAGCCCACTGATTGCTAGAAACCAGCTCCTTGGTGCGATTTGATTCATCCTTTTAAAGTTTCTATTTGGGAATCATTTCATAATTTACATAACACATCAGTCCAAGAACGCTTGTATATACTGAGAGTGAATAAACGTGCTCACGATGGGGTGAGGCTTGCAACCTCTTTCCTGCAGGGGAGCATGGTCATGACACCCCTGCCTGGCGTTCAGGGCTCCAGGAAAGCACGTCCTGTAATCCCCCCTCCTGTGAAGTCTCAAGGGTGAGCCCTCCCTCAGGGGCGGGAGCTAAAAGGATGTCGGGAGGGGTCTGACTCTGTCCTTTTCCTGAGGTCAAGGAGGAGCCAAATAGATAAGTCCTTCTTGTGTAAACAGAGGCAGGGCACACACAGGCACATACACATACTTCCCACTCAGCCTGGGATGCCAAATTTGCAAGATCTGGCTTGGGGCATTTTGGGCAAGGCTGACCTGATGAGGCTCCTTGCTGGCCTGAGGAAGGGGACTGGCACCAGGTGGAGCCAGGCAGCCTTGTGGGCTTGATTCCTGGGCACCTTCCCTCTGGGAGAAGCCCTGAGAAACCTGGGCAAAGCTCCCCGTGGAAAGTCCAGACCCCACAGCAGACTCTAGCTCTCTCATTTCATGGCTGGTGGACTGAGGCCCTGGAACAAGAAAGGACATGCCCAAGGTCACGCAGCCAGTCAGCCAGAGCTTCTTCCATCCTCGACCCTCTGTGCCTGTGTGTCCAGCCTCCCGTGCCCAAGGACCCTGGGGGTCCATCCAGGAGATGACAGGGTGGGGCCCTTCTTGCTGCCAGGCTTGTCCCAGCTCCATCTGCTTGGGAACAAGACTGAGGACCAGCAGAGAGGAACAGCCTTGTCCTGCCCTGCACCCTCACTCCCTCCCCACCTTCCAAAGTCAGAAAACCTGGCTCATCTGACTTGCACCAAAGCTGGAGGCCAGAAACAGGCCAACACCAGAGTGCCTCCCACAGCAGGTGTGCACGTCTGTGTGTGTGTATGAAATCACTCCCTGCCTGCCGTTTACACAGCTTCTGTAGTTTTGGCTTCTTGTTAGTGACACACTCCTGATAACCAGGGAGCAACGTGTAAGGTGGTAGAGCCAATATCTGTATGGAGCTTACAGCTTCGAAGCCATGTGCCCCTTGGCCATACTCAGCGTCCTCTTGGGTCCTCACTGGTTCTGGATTTTCCTTCCCTTCCCCAGACCTCCCTGGGTGTGGGGAGGAGATGGTGGGGTCTAGAGAAACCATATGATTTGCCCAGAGCCACGTGGGCCTGGTGCAGTCAAGCCTGCCCACAAGCCCTGTCTCCTGCCACAGGCTTGAACTGTCTGCAGCATCCCTGTGTGACACAGCAAAGCTTTTATGCTCTGGCAGGGCCGGCCCCGACCAGCATTCTCAAATTTTCTGGTGTCAGGACTCCTTCCACTCTTCAAAATTATCGAGGTCGCAGGACTTCCCTGGTGGTCCAGTGGCTAAGACTCTGACCTCCCAGTGCAAGGGGCCAGGGTTCAATCCCTGGTCAGGGAACTGGATCCCACATGTCACAACTAAGTCCTGATACAGACAAATAAATAAACAAATAAATACATGTTTTAAAAAATTATTGAGGACTCAAAAGATACTCTATTTGGGGATTATATTTATCAATATATTGAATTAGAAATTAAAATCTCAAATGTTTTTATTAAAAAATATGTCTGTTACACAGTAACATTTTAAATTTTTAAAAGTCTGTATTTTCTAAAATAAAACACATTTAATGAGAAGAGTGGCAGGCATTGTTTTATCTTCTTGCAAATGCCTTTAACGTCTAGCTTGATAAAGGATTAATATACTTGCCCATTTAATTTACTATAATCATGTACACATTTGGGAAACATCACTGTACCTTCAGGAGAGAACTAGAATAATGAAATCAAATGTGTCATACTATTGCTATGGTAATAGTTTTGATCTGCAGATCCTTTGTAAAGGTCTTGGGGAACCCCAGGTGTGCCCTTGGACTTTGAGAACTGCTGCACTATGCTCTCTGAGATATGGTTCACCTCATGCTTCATATTCGTTCACTATATCTCCTTAATTCTAAGCTGCATCCTCAACCCCTCAGCCACACACACGTGTGATAGTGCGTGTGAAAATCTAGTGGATCTCGTAATTGCATGTGGTCTAGCCCCTCTCTTCATGATCTTTTGAGATTGCAGGTGCATCTTTCTGTGTGTGTTAGTTGCTCAGTCGTGTCCGACTCTTTGCAACCCCCATGGACGATATCCTGCCAGGTTCTTCTGCTCATGGAATTCTCCAGGCAAGAATACTGGAGTAGGTTGCCATTTTCAGTAGGTGGCCTCTTAGAATCATGGGCGTGGATGATAATAATCACTGGCAGGGAGATTCAGTGGGGTCCTCTCAGCACCAGTGCTGGAAAACGCTAGCTGGAATGTAAAGGCTGAAGTGCAGGCCCTGGGACGGAGGTGGAGGGGGCCCCTGACCAGGTGGGCATGCTCACCAGCAGGCGTGCTCACCAGCCCCAGCCTCGCTTCACCGCCTCCCTGGATACCTCTTCTCCCACCACCCTCCAGCATGTGCATTCAGTCTGGGGACAGAGCCGTGGCACTTTGTCCGGGAGTCTGCCTCCCACCTGGCTGAGGTCTTTCGCGTCCTTACAGCCCAAGTCCTGGCACTGAGCCACCCACCAGATGTAAGAGGAAGAAGGTCGCCAGGTTCCACCCTGACAGCTCAGGAAACCTTAGTTCCCAAAGACTAATTCCCAGAAGCAGATGGAGAGCAGAGCCCCGAGAGGGATTGGTCCACGCAGGGCAGCTGCTACGCGGCCAAGCCAGGGTGTAACTTGACCCGGAGGGAGGTTCTCTCTTGGCAGCATCTCCAGCCTCTGAAGATGAGCTGGGTGGTGCCAGCAGGCAGGGAGCTCTGCTCCACACAGAGCTGCCAGGTGGAAATCCTGCTGAGTTCAGCCAGTTCAGGAAGGTGACGGCTCCAAGGACATGCAGGGGTGTCCTCTGCCGGGCGATGGCCCTCCCTGCCCAGAATGCAGCTCCTGCCTTCTCAGAGCCACAGGAGTCTTTCTCTGGGGCCCCCAGCTCAGTACCCATCCCAGCGCTTGGCACCAAATAAGGGTTTGTGGGACTGAAAACTTTAAATGCACCAGGAAACATGCGTTGAAAAGGATCTGCAAGGTGGCTTGGCTGCCAAGTGCGGTTTTCATCTGGCCTGGGAATAGCGGCTGACTCATGTGGGGTTTTCTATATTGGGTTTGCTTAAAACGGAGCCCACTGGGTACTTGTAACTAAGGCTGCTGGAATGTTCAGGAATTCTCGGCAAATCTGGGCAGAACGTCTTCAGAGAGGTGAGCTGGACTCCTCCTCCAGGGGAGGTGACCCCTTGAAGAAGACCCTGAAAGCCCAGAGGGCCGAGCCCTGGGCAAGGCCAGAGTGGTGTGGGGCAACCCCAGCTCTTCTGAGCCTATTGACTTTATTTTAAAATTAGCATTCCCATATATTTTAAAAAATTTTTGTTATTTTTAACATGTGGCACAGCATATGGGATCTTAGTTACCTGATCAGGGATGGAACCTATGTCCCTTGCACTGGGAGTCCAGAGACTTAACCACTGGACCACCAGGGAAGTTCCTGTCATGCTTCTACGTGGCCCAGGCCCCTGTCCATGTGTGGTCAGCTAGTGCTCCCACCACCCAAGGCATCCACCTACCCATCCACCTCCTAACCGCTAAGCCTATAAACGTGATCGTATATGAAAAGAGGGTCTTCGTGGGTGTGATTAAGTAAGGGATCTTAAGATGAGGAAATTATCCCGAATTACTAGGTGGGCCCTAAACACAACTACAGGTGTCCTTAAATGAGGGGGAGAGAGAGAGAGGGAGCTTTTGCCAGAGAGGAGAATACAACATGAGAGAGCAGAGAGGCCTGAAGACGCTTCACTGTTGGCCTTGAAGTTGGAGGAGGGAGGGATGAGCCAAGGCATGCAGCTCTAGAAAGAGAAGAGGCCTGGAAATGGTTCTCCCTCAGAACCCCAAAGGTACTTGTGTTTCAGCCTCGTGAAACTGATTTCAGACTTAAGAGAACAAATGTGTGGTGTGTTTGTTTTTTGATAGACTTTTTTATTTATTTACTTTGGCTGCCCTGGGTCTTCACTGAGGCAGGCTTCTCACTGCGGTGGCTTCTTGTGTTGCAGAGCATGGGCTCTAAGGCTCGCGAGCTTCAGTGGTTACGGCCCGTGGGCTCAGTAGTCTCGGGTCCTGGGCACTAGAGCACAGGTTCAGTAGTGGCCCATGGGCTTAGTTGCTCCCAGGCATGTGAGGTCTTGCCAGACCAGGGATCGAACCCATGCTCTCTGCATTGGGAGCATGAGTCTTAACCACTGGACCAGAAGGGACCCAAGAGACCTTATTTTTTAGAACAGTTTTACGTTCACAGCAAAACTGAGCAGAAAGTACAGAGATTTCCCATAACAACACAAATTCTCTGCCCCCACACAAATACAACCTCCCCATCTGATGGTTCAGATGGTTAAGAATCTGCCTACAATATAGGAGACCCAGGTTCAAACCCTGGGTCAGGAAGATTCTCTGAAGGAGGAAATGGCAACCCAACCCAGTATTCTTGCCTGGAGAATTCCATGGACAGAGGAGCCTGGTGGGCTACAGTCCATGGGTTTGCAAAGAACTGGACATGACTGAACGATTAACTTTCACTTTCATTACCAGCATTCTCTCCCCCAGAGTGGGACGTTTGCTACAACTGATGAACCTTCACTGATACATCATTGTCATCAGTGTTTATAGCTTCCATTAAGGTTCACTCTTAGCGTTGCCCATTCTATGGATTAGCACCAATGAATAACATGTATCCACCTTTACAATATTGTACACAGTGGTTTAACGGCCCTAAAAGTCCTCAGTGCTCTGCCTGTTTATTCTTCCCTTTCCCCCAAACCCTGGCAACCACTAATCTTTTTACTGTCCCCATCCTTTTGCCTTTCTCGAATGTCATATAGTTGGAATCATACACCAAGTAGCCTTTTCAGATTGACTTCTTTCGCTTATACTAACACGCATTTGTTTCCTCTATGTCCCTTCATGGCTTGATAGCTCATTTCTTTTTCTTGCTGAATAACATCCCATTGTCTGAATGCACCACAGTTTATTTATCCACTTACCTACTAAAGTACATCTTGGTTGCTTCCAAGTCTTGGCAATCATGAATAAAGCTGCTGTAAACATCCTTTGAGGGTTTTGTGTGGACACAAGGTCTCAGCTCCTTTGGGTAAATACCAAGGAGTACAATTGCTGGATTGTCTGCTGAGTTTTGTCAGACACCACCAAACTGTCTTCCAGATATTGTGCCATTTCATATTCCCACCAGCAAAGGATGAGGGTTCCCGTGACTCCACATCTTCTCCGGCATTTGGCGTTGTCCTTGTCTTCGATTTTAGCCTTTCTGAGAGTTGTCCAGTAGTGTCTCATGGAGGTGTTAATCTGAGGTTTGCTAATGTGCAAATTAACATGTGACATGCGACATGAAGTGTCTTTTCATACACTTCCTTACCCTCCGTCTGCCTGCTTTGTTGAAGTGTCTGTTAAGGTCGTAGGCCCATTTTGTAATCAGATTGTTAGTTTTCTTATTGTTGAGTTTTAAAAGTTATTTGTATGTTTTGGATAACAGTCCTGTATCCGTTATGTCTTTTGCAAACACCTTCTCCCAGTCTGGATCGAGTCTTCTCACTATCTTGAATACGTGTTGTCTTAAGCCACCGAGTTTGCAGTCATTTGTCACTGCAGCTATAGGAAATGAACCCACTCTCCAGGAAAGAAATTATCCTCAAGTTTGATAAGTCATGATTAACTGGAGGCCAAATGCCCCCACACTGTGACCGGCAGAAGGTATGGCCTAGTGAGGATCAGGTAAGGATGATACTCAGAACTCCCCAAGAAAGGCAAGGTGGTCTGAGTGCCTTTGGACCTGGTGCTGCTGGTGGGACTGAGACGGGCAGGGGCCTCCTTCATTCAGAGGCTGTGTCACCCTACTTCCTCCCTTGGAAGGCATCTGATGACTGTCAACCTTTGGAATCGTGTTGCAATTCAGAGCAAAGAGGTCCTAACTGTGCAGATCTCAGAACAGGGCAGATCGGGGCTCTTCAGCTGATTGTATAAATCACATAACTTTTGGAAGCTCTAGTCTCCCACCATATCCTGCCCTGCCCTGACTCCTTCAAAACTTAGGCCCATATAGCTATAACAGCCTGGGGGGCCCATGAACCCAGAAACTCATCTGACTGTACCTGCAGGCCCATAGGCTAACCCAAGCTTCGAAATTTCCCTGGACGGTCCCTCTTGGCCTGCCCACAGCCCACTCTTAACAGACTTCGAATTCGACTTTCTAAAAGCCGACTTTCCCCTCACTCTCATCACCCCTCCTTCCTTGGAAATACCCAAACAAAACCAGACAAGAAAGAACAAGAGACATAAATGCAGGAAGCGGGGACTTAGAGAGGTCTGTAAAGGACAAAGAATCTGAAAATAGAATAAAGGATGTATATGACAGATGAGGGATTGAAAATGAAAGGAAAAATAAATTAGGCCTCAATTAGAGGAAAAAATGATTAATTTCCTCTCTTCTCTGCTGTGACTGAAAGTTAAAACATCAGCAGTCACAAAGTTCATACAAAAGGTGCATACATGCAAGCATTTATGCTCAGTCGCTTCAGTCGTTTCTGACTCTGCAACCCCATGGACTGTAGCCCACCAGGCTCCTCTGTCCATGGAATTCTCCAGGCAAGAATACTGGAGTGGGCTGCCATGTCCTCTTCCCAACCCAGGGATCCAACCCGCATTTCCTGCAACTCCTGCATTGCAGGTGGACTCTTTACCTACTGAGCTACCTGGGAAGCCCATACAAAAGATAAACCTAAAAAAGAAAGCCTCCATTAACCTAAGTCCAGACCAACCCTCCTCTCCTGAGTTCTAATGTCTGACGACTTCTCTTAAAGAGAATTCTTTCAGTGGATTTAGCTTTAATCAGGAAACAAAAATTGTCAAGAAAAGGAATAAGCTTCCTCTTGTGATTAACAAGAAAAACCCCTTCCCCATGGGCTCAGGGAGCACTCCTTTAGCCTGGCCCAGGCCTCCTGACCCTCCCCCTTCTATCCGCACTGCGCCCCCAGGGCAGGTCTTCCCTTCAAAAGGCTCTGGTTACTCCTCCACTCAAATGTCTGCCATGGGTCCCACTGTCCCCAGAATACAGGTCACTGTTCCTTGGACTTGAATTCTCAGGCTCCTGCCCAAAGTCCTTCCTCTGCTGACAGCCGCCTCGGAGGTCTTCCTCCCCAGGTTTGTCACCTCGGCTTTGTGCCTACTTTCATGCATTGGAGAAGGAAATGGCAGCCCACTCCAGTGTTCTTGCCTGGAGAATCCCAGGGACGGGGGAGCCTGGTGGGCTGCTGTCTATGGGGTCACACAGAGTCGAACATGACGGAAGCTACTTAGCAGCAGCAGCAGCACAATTCCACGTAGATGCACAATTAGATGTCCCCCAAGATTCAGTTCATTCCTCCCCACACTTCCTCTCCCTGCAGTCTTCCCTGCCTGGGTTCCCTTAGGCCCCAAACCCAATGTGGCACAAGCTGACCATCGAGTCCACTGCCTCTTCTTCCTGGACACACAGTTTGGACTGTGTTTCCCAGGCTCCCAGGTGTGAGCGTGCGAAGGAGACAGAGCTCGAGAAATTACAGCAGGAGTGATTTACGGATCTTCTAGGCTTGGTCCGCAACACCTCCCCCCACCTCTTCCTCCTTTAATTTCTAGTGGGTGGAAGGAGTCACTCCCAGGGTGACCTCGGGGAGCCACACGTTATAGTGAGTGACTCCCCTGGATCCCCAAGTCTCTGCAGCCAGCAGCCCAGGAGAGCTGCTTCCCAGGACACCCTGATGGACCCCTGCTTGAGTGGGAGAGAAGCTTCGTGGTGGGAGCCACTGAGACATGTGAGCTGACTGTCCTTATCTGGATACTTGGTTCCATTCTAGACTCTTCCTCTTGCTCATCTCCCATCAGAGAGAAACCCGTTCTTGTCCTTAAACAGTGCGGGATGTCTCCTGACTTATTCCCTCTCTGCGTCCGCTCTGTACTAGCTCCAGCTCAGCAGCTCTGTCCCCTAAGAGTCTCCAGTTTTTGCACCAGCGACCCCCCACCCCTCATTTATCCCCCGGGGTGATATCAGTGCCACCTGCCTACTGGCTGATGGGATCACATCACACCCCTCCTTAAAGCCCTTTGCTTGCTTGCTGCTTAGCCACTCAATCAAGTTCGACTCTTTTGCAACTCATGGATTGTAGCCCGCCAGGCTCCTCTGTCCATGGGGATTGTCTAGGCCCTGCCCTCCTCAAGTGGGTCCTCCTGACCCAGAGACTCTGTCTCCTGGGCCTCCTGCCTTGGCAAGCAGATTCTTTACCCGCTGAGCCAGCGAGGAAGCCCTTGAAGGATTTCCATGGCCTTCGGAATAAACTCCAGACCCCTTTACCCTCTGCATCTGCCCACGGCCTGCCCCCAACCCCTACCCTGGCTGTAGGCACTCACCTCCCTGAACAGAGGTCCACCCCCTGCTTGCTTGTGGACAGCTGGTTTCCTCTGCCTGCAATGCACCTCCTCCCTTAGGGCTCAGTTTGGGTGCCTTATTCCAGAAAGACATTTCCTGTCCACTCCAGATTGCATTGTCCCCTCTGAGTTCATGAACCCTTTGGTGGTGGTTCACATCCCTTGGTGGCCTCTGTCCCATGGAGGCCATTACTAGCCTTCCTGCTTGTAGAGGAGGTTGTGGAGTTTTGTCTGCCCAGCACCCTTTTCCAGCTGGGAAGCTGTCCCCTCATTCTGGTATTCCATGCGGTTTGGGGGTGCATCTGTCAGAGTGTCTGACCCTCCCCCTGGCTCGGGTGTGGGTTTGTCATCCAGACCTGACCCATCATAGGGGGAAGGGCTGTGTCCATCAGGATCAATCCGAGCAGCGGTCAGTACGTGACTGGCCCCAGCCCTACCCTCCTACATTCACGCCTCTGCCGTCGGACTTTGCGGTTTCTCCATCACACAAACCCT
Source organism: Bubalus bubalis (assembly GCF_019923935.1). Taxonomy (NCBI): domain Eukaryota; kingdom Metazoa; phylum Chordata; class Mammalia; order Artiodactyla; family Bovidae; genus Bubalus; species Bubalus bubalis. Next base: position 86,788,678 of record NC_059168.1, read on the forward strand.
TTGGGTATGGCCACATGTCTTAGTCTGTTTGAGCTACTGTACTATAGACCTACAAGACGTTTTAGAACTAACATCCAAAAAGATGTCCCTTTCATTATAGGGGACTGGAATGCAAAAGTAGGAAGTCAAGAAACACCTGGAGTAACAGGCAAATTTGGCCTTGGAATACGGAATGAAGCAGGGCAAAGACTAATAGAGTTTTGCCAAGAAAATGCACTGGTCATAGAAAACACCCTCTTCCAACAACACAAGAGAAGACTCTACACATGGACATCACCAGATGGTCAATACCGAAATCAGATTGATTATATTCTTTGCAGCCAAAGCTGGAGAGGCTCTATACAGTCAGCAAAAACAAGACCAGGAGCTGACTGTGGCTCAGATCATGAACTTCTTATTGCCAAATTCAGACTTAAATTGAAGAAAGTAAGGAAAACCACTAGACCATTCAGGTATGACCTAAATCAAATCCCTTATTACTATACAGTGGAAGTGAGAAATAGATTTAAGGGTCTAGATCTGATAGAGTGCCTGATGAACTATGGAATGAGGTTCGTGACATTGTCCAGGAGACAGGGATCAAGACCATCCCCATGGAAAAGAAATGCAAAAAAGCAAAATTGCTGTCTGGGGAGGCCTTACAAATAGCTGTGAAAAGAAGAGAAGTGAAAGGCAAAGGAGAAAAGGAAAGATATAAATATCTGAATGCAGAGTTCCAAAGAATAGCAAGAAGAGATAAGAAAGCTTTCCTCAGCGATCAAGGCAAAGAAATAGGGAAAAACAACAGAATGGGAAAAACTAGAGATCTCTTCAAGAAAATTAGAGATACCAAAGGAATATTTCATGCAAAGATGGGCTTGATAAAGGACAGAAATGGTATGGACCTAACAGAAGTAGAAGATATTAAGAAGAGGTGGCAAAAATACACAGAAGAACTGTACAAAAAAGATCTTCACGACCCAGATAATCACGATGGTGTGATCACTGACCTAGAGCCAGACATCCTGGAATGTGAAGTCAAGTGGGCCTTAGAAAGCATTACTACAAACAAAGTGAGTGGAGGTGATGGAATTCCAGTTGAGCTATTCCAAATCCTGAAAGATGATGCTGTGAAAGTGCTGCACTCAATATGCCAGCAAATTTGGAAAACTCAGCAGTGGCCACAGGACTGGAAAAGGTCAGTTTTCATTCCAATCCCAAAGAAAGGCAATGCCAAAGAATGCTCAAACGACCACACAATTGCACTCATCTCACACGCTAGTAAAGTAATGCTCAAAGATCTCCAAGCCAGGCTTCAGCAATACATGAACCGTGAACTTCCTGATGTTCAAGCTGGTTTTAGAAAAGGCAGAGGAACCAGAGATCAAATTGCCAACATCCGCTGGATCATGGAAAAAGCAAGAGAGTTCCAGAAAAACATCTATTTCTGCTTTATTGACTATGCCAAAGCCTTTGACTGTGTGGATCACAATAAACTGTGGAAAATTCTGAAAGAGATGGGAATCCCAGACCACCTGACCTGCCTCTTGAGAACTTTGTATGCAGGTCAGGAAGCAACAGTTAGAACTGGACATGGAACAACAGACTGGTTCCAAATAGGAAAAGGAGTACATCAAGGCTGTATATTGTCACCCTGCTTATTTAACTTCTATGCAGAGTACATCATGAGAAATGCTGGGTTGGAAGAAACACAAGCTGGAATCAAGATTGCCGGGAGAAATATCAATAACCTCAGATATGCAGATGACACCACCCTTATGGCAGAAAGTGAAGAGGAACTCAAAAGCCTCTTGATGAAAGTGAAAGAGGAGAGTGAAAAGTTTGGCTTAAAACTCAACATTCAGAAAATGAAGATCATGGCATCCGGTCCCATCACTTCATGGGAAATAGATGGGCAAACAGTGGAAACAGTGCCAGACTTTATTTTTCTGGGCTCCAAAATCACTGCAGATGGTGATTGCAGCCATGAAATGAAAAGACGCTTACTCCTTGGAAGGAAAGTTATGACCAACCTAGATAGCATATTCAAAAGCAGAGACATTACTTTGCCAACAAAGGTCCGTCTAGTCAAGGCTATGGTTTTTCCTGTGGTCATGTATGGATGTGAGAGTTGGACTGTGAAGAAGGCTGAGTGCCGAAGAATTGATGCTTTTGAACTGTGGTGTTGGAGAAGACTCTTGAGAGTCCCTTGGACTGCAAGGAGATCCAACCAGTCCATTCTGAAGGAGATCAGCCCTGGAATTTCTTTGGAGGGAATGATGCTGAAGCTGAAACTCCAGTACTTTGGCCACCTCATGCGAAGAGTTGACTCATTGGAAAAGACTCTGATGCTGGGAGGGACTGGGGGCAGGAGGAGAAGGGGACGACAGAGGATGAGATAGCTGGATGGCATCACTGACTCGATGGACGTGAGTCTGGGTGAACTCTGGGAGTTGGTGATGGACAGGGAGGCCTGGCGTGCTGCGATTCATGGGGTCGCGAAGAGTCGGACATGACTGAGCGACTGAACTGATTGAACCAACTGACTATAGACCAGGTGGTTTATTGACAACAGAAATTTATTTCTTCCATCTCCGGAGTCTTGGAAGTCTATGGTCAAGGCACAAGCAAATTTGGAGTCCAGTGGGGGCCGGCATCCCGCATTGCAGATGGCATATTTTCTCTGAAACCTGACATGGCAGCAGGATTCCCTCTGGGCACTAACGGGGGCCCCACCTTCATGACCTGGGCATCTCCTGAAGGCCCCAGCTCCTATTACCATCACCTTGAATGTTAGGATTTCGGGGTAGGAGTGACACACATAGACCACCACACTGTGGGACTTGCTTTGGGCTGTGAAATTAGGTGGGAGAAAGAGGAAGCGAGTCCTGAGCGTTGGCTCCAGAGGTCTGGCAAGCTGCCATTCAAGTTCTTGCACACCCACATCAGTGTGAAAAGAGCCTCCTCCAGATGGCAGCGGGCTTCCCTCCTGGTCAGCAGTAAAAAAAAAAAAAAAAAAAATCTGCCTGCCATGTAGTAGATACAAGAGACGTGAGTTCAATCCCTGAATTGGAAAGATCCCCTGGAGAAGGGAATGGCAACCCACTCCAGGATTCTTCCCTGAAAAATCACATGGATAGAGGAGCCTGGTGGGCCATGGGGTAACAAAAAATCAGGCATGACTGAGTGACTGAGAACATACACACACATCAGGCAGCAGCTTCCCCTCCAGCCAGGGCCAGCTCACACAGACACAGGGTTAGGGCCTGAGCCCCAGACTCAGAGAGGAGCTGAATGCAGAGATGCGAGAGACCACCAGCCATGCCCGGCCTGGGTCACTAGACACCCGCCGAGCCTTCAGCCACGTGGTGTGGAGCTTTGCTCTGGATGTCCTGTGTGTTGGTTTCAGTCGGGTATGACTCTCAGCGACCCCATGGACTGTAGCCTGCCAGGCTTCCTTGTCCATGGGATTCTCCAGGCAAAAATACTGGAGTTGATTTCTACTTCCGCTAACTGGTGCAGCACTTCTCTTCTGAAATTCCATACAGCCTGCTGAAAGAGGGCTTTCTTTTTCCTTTGGTATTTTATTTGGCTTAGGGCTGGGAGCAGCCATCTTTTTCTCTAAGTGTAGGGCGTGTCTGAAGCAGGAGGGTGTGAAACTGACATACCAAGGGCAGCGGAGACATGCAGAACCGGAATAGGAGGAGACAGGGCCCAGGAGAGGTCACCTAAGGCCTGCACCCCTCTTCTGGACTCCCCACTCGTGAGAGCCCAAGACAAGCCCTTCTTAGTTTATTCTTGATTTCTTCCACAGGCAACTGAAAGGCTCCTGGCTCTTGAGACATTTCTATATTTCTTAAGACTGCTCCCCATATCCTTAATTTCTCAGGGACAATGATTTAGGTTTCTTATTATTATTTTTAATTGATGTATAATTGATTTACAATGTTGCATTAGTTTCTGCTGTATGAGCAAAGTAATTCAACTATACACACATACACACACACACACACACACGTATACATTCTTTTAAAATTTCTTTTTCATCATGATTCATCACACAATATTGAATATAGTTCCCTGTGCTGTACAGGGAACTTTATTCCCTGTACAGAAAGATAAACCTTTCTGTTTATCACAAAGACTTAGTTTACTTCACCAATGCATCTCCAAAGCATAGCATGGGGCTGACAAAGAGTTTGTACTTACTAACATTTGTAAATTTTCCGCAAGTGTCCAGAGACAAAAAAATGGCCCAGTGCTCTCTTATTTCACCAAAAAAGTCACAGGATCCTATGATTGATTGTCAAAGGGCATTTTCTAGAAAAATCCAGGCCTCAATAGGTCTCTTGATTCTCATTCTAGTCCAATTTGCTTTCTGCTATGCTAGGGTTTTTGATCAATAAACCCAAAGCCTGCATTCTCGACATACTGCAGTTCACCGAGGCTTGACTACAAAATCAACAAAAATGTCCACTGGCAGCTGGGGTGGGGTGGTGAAAAATGGCAAAAGAAACAAGAAACGGGAATGGGGAAGCCAGGAGAAGTGCAATTTATTGACTGGGAAAGCACTGCCCGGGAAAGATTTGCAGAAATGTAGGGTTGTTTAAAAGGCGATAATTTGTTCAGCTGTAATTGCAGGTCTCTCTGCAGATGGAAGGTCTTTGTGTTTCTAGAGAAATTTAATAGAGCAATAGCAGTTTTAATAACACCACTCCCAATACTGTTCACCCCACCCCTGGGTGCCAGACAGTGAAGGTGTGCCCAGAAAAGTAAGCATTAATCATTCTTCTGGCATGGCTGTGCCCCACAGCCCAGAAGGCTCGTTTCCATTTTCCATTTTCCAGTCTTCAGAGGTGGGGTAAACTGAGGCAGAAAGCGTCCACTGCACTTTGGAGTGGGAGGTCAGGGGGACAGGGCTGATGCACAGTATGACCTGGGTGTCCCTGCCAGGGCAGCCGTGATGAACATGAGGGGGTCAAGGGCAGAGGTCAGGAGCAAAGACACAGAGCTTGTAGCCCCAAAAGGAGTTGCTGGCCTTTCCCACCAGCAGGAACCCTTGATCCACTCCTGGGCTCTGCTGAAATATATGGTCATGCAGGCAAAGCACCCACTAGCAGATGAACACACACCCACACCACACACATACACACACGTCACACAATACATAGAATCATAGACGTACACACATGTACACCCCACACACACATCACACAACACAGAGAATCATACACATTTACAGACATGCACACCCCACAGCCACACACTTGCACGCAGCCCAGCAAACAGCTCCCTGATGGAGAATTTCTCAAGGAAAACCATGTATTTCCCCACATCTCCTCCCCGGTCTCCCCAGTGCCCCAGCCCAGCTGGCATCAGAGCTGCTGGCAGGTGACGGGTGGACGCCTGGCTGCCCATGGCCCAGCAGTGACTCACCCTGTGGCAATTGGTGCAGCCCTGCCCGTTAAGGGAGAGGAAAGCCATCCTGAGGCCGCAGAGTCAGTGGCCAGGATGGGAGGGGCGGGGTGTCAACAGACTTTGTCAACTTTGAGCCTACACCCTACCCGGCAGGACAGCACCCCCTGCCCAGGGAGGGGGCACTGGGCAGGGCCCTGATCCGCTCTCATCAGGCTGCAGGGGAAGACCTCACTGGGCCAGGAAAGGGCACAGAAAGCAGACGCTTTCTGATGGGTTCAGAACATGGGCTGGCACCTGGGAGAGAGGGGGATGGCTCCCTTCAGGCCAGGGGTGGCCTCCTGGAGTCAATTAGGGGTGTCAGGACCACCTCCTCCTGGGACGTGGCAGGCAGATGCTGGGCATTCCCCCTAGCTCTGTACACCGCTGCCTTTCCTTGTTCTAGACGCCAGCTTCTCAGGGGGACTTCCTTGACCCACCCCACCTGACACCCCACCTGCTCCCTCACCCCATCCTGCCCATTGCCTGGCACGGGGGCAGTGGTACCTCTCACTCAGAGCAAGCAGCTTTCAGGAAACCCTTCCTGCCCACCGCCAACAGGCTCTGCCTCCAAGGCCCTGACCTTCCCTGGATTCCGGAGCTGAGCAAGCAGGGAACCTGGAGCCCTGTCTGTCCACCTGTCCAGTGTGCACGAGGCTGAACAGGCACAGGTCCTGGCGCTCCTTTGTCTGAAACCCTCTGGAGGCTCCCATCTCGCTCAGACCAAACTCCCTGCAAGGACTGGCCCTGCTGCAGCCTCTGCCTGCCATGACCTCTCCCAGCACAGCCTCCCCAGGGCCTTTGCATGTGCTGTTCCCTCTGCTGGGGTTCCTCCTCCAGGTGTGCTCACCTCCGTTCTATTTCTGCCCAGAGGACCTCCTTTTGCCCCATGTAGGCCTACAACAGTGTGTGCTAAGTTGCTAAGTCATGTCGGACTCTCTGCGACCTCATGGACGTAGCCGCCAGGCTCTTCTGTCCATGGGATTCTCCAGGCAAGAATACTTGAATGAGTAAGTCATTCCCTTCTCCAGGGGATCTTTCCAACCCAGGTCTCTTGAATTACAGGTGGATTCTTTACCTCTGAGGTACCAGTTTAACCAAAGAGTTCCCCCCAATCTCCCCCAGCCTCCTTTTACCCAGCCTCCCCCAGCATCCTTTCCCCTTTTACCCCTAACATTCTATTTTCATTTGTGTCTTCACTTCTCGCTCCTCCTCCACTCCCCGCAAATGCAAATCCTAAGGAGACAAGATCTGTTTCTGTTTTGTTTCCTGAGGAATCTCTATGTCCCCCAAAACGGTCCTAGTACAGAATAGGTACCCAGTCAGTATTTATTAATAGAACGAAGAGCAGAAAATGTCTCCTCAGCAGAGTACTTGGCATATCTAAAGGTGATCAATAGATGCCCTGGCACATACGGTTGCCAGATATAGCAAATAAAAACACAAGATCCAGGCATTATTTTGAACACATATGAAAAAATTACTTGGTGTTTATTCAAAATTCAGATTGAACTGGGTGCCCTCTATTTTCTCTGGCCACCCTGCTCACGTGGCCCCTGCTCTGACAACCAGCTCCTTGCCTTTCTCTCCTTGGCACCAGTGACCCACGCTGGTGGTGATCCAACGCTGGGAAGCTCTGAGTCCTCACCAGGGCAACTGCCCAAGCAGAGCAGCAGCCCTAGAGGAGGTGCTGGGCCTACTCTCTGGGGCCTGGGGTGGTCACAGCACTCTGCCACATTCATGCCCAGTGGGCTTAGGCCCCGCAGCCAGCCCTGCAGCTGTCCCCAGCACAGTCACCCTGCTTGGAATGTGGGATGCCAGATGTCCCGTTCAAGGCTTCACTGAGAGCACAGTCTGATGAAGCCACCGGCAGAAAAGTCCTGGAAGCCGGAAGTCGACCCTCCTCCCTGGTGAGCGGAACTTGGTGGTCACCCTGGAAACTTGCAAGGCCTTTTAGGGGCACTGCGCCCCCGCTCCGCTCCCTCTCTGCTCTCTTGCTGTCACCAGGGGCTGAGGTCTGCACACCACTGGGGGTGATGTACTTCTCCACTAAGGATAGATCTCCCCCCACCTCCTCTCCCTCCACGAGCCCCTGGGGTGCTTCTCTGTGACCAGGGCCACCTCATGGGCCTCAGGACTCTGGCTGTCTCCCCCAGGCCTCTGCAGCTGGCCGAGACTGCAGGAAGACCCCGAAGACCCCACTCAAGGCCCACTTACACTGGACTCACCTGTAAGTCAGTTAAGCCTGCAGAGTCCTGAGCCCACACACATTTCCCAGGGCAGAATCTCCAGGCCTTGGGGCCCAGATTGCCCCAGGGAGTGTCACGCACACTGGAGCCGGAGAGCCTCCAAGCAGGGGAAGAGCAGCCAAAGGGCACACAAGGACAGGGTGCCCAAGGCCAAGGCCACTTCCTCTGAGAAGCCCTCCAGGGCTGTCCCTGGGGAGACCTTCCTCCTGGTGACCTTTCTCCGTGACTCTCTCTTGAGCCATGGCTCTTGCTGAGCTGTCTTTTTCTCCCAGACTGTGACCCCTGGCTGGGGTCTGACTGGCTTCTGCCTCTCCATGGCACCAGCAGGGAGCTGGCACCAGCGTTAGTTGGTTTGTGGGATCGACCAATGAGCCAATAACCTCACCAGCCTGTCAGTCACTGGGACCCAAGTTCCAGCTGGGAGGATGGCTTCAGGCGCCCAGGAGTGGCCAAGCGTGCATGTCATCACCACTATGGGAACAGCTGGGCCAGTACTTCCTGTATCTTCTCAGAGCCCAGGGGCAAAGCCCAGCCTGGGAGCTCAGCCCAGCTTCCATCAGCCGGTCCAAGCCCTGCAGGGCTGTGTCCTATGCCCACAGGACACCTCTCACGAGGGCTCTGCCCCAAATCAGGGTCGGGAAAGCCCTGTGTCCCCAGAGAGAGGGTGAGGATGTGTTCTCCCTGGCAGCTGAGAGCAGCCCTCTCCTGCCAGCAGGAGAGGAGGGCAGCGCCCTGGGGCCTGCCGAGAAACAGCCAGAGCCTCACCAAACAGCCCTGAGATGGCTGCGTCTGGGCTTTCGTTATGTCTCCTTGTTTGTTCTATGAAATGGCTCTCCCCTCCGGTATTCAGCTTTGTGTTTGTATTAGGAAGTATTTCAAATAGATAGACCAATACCATGAATGGACTTTATCATGTACTCAGTGCAGTGACTTAGCATGCATGCATGCACTGGAAAAGGAAATGGCAACCCACTCCAGTACTCTTGCCTGGAGAATCCCAGGGGCAGAGGAGCCTGGTGGGCTGCCGTCTATGGGGTCGCACAGAGTCGGACACGACTGAAGCGACACAGCAGCAGCAGCAGCAGTGCTGTCTGGTAACTTTCGGGGAAAATCACCCCAGTACAGTTCCAGATTATATAGACAATCAGCCAGAGCCCAAAGGGGGAAAGAGCCACCCTCTAAACCTTCCCCACTTTGTTCTTGTGCCCTCCGCCTCCATGCCTGTCCCCTGGAGCCCTGGGGCTGGGCTGTCTGGTGGGTCTGAGCCCACAAGGGCTTGGATCCTGGGCAGGTGCTCGGGCCCACCAGCATCCTCTCCATGTTCCTCCCAGTCTCTCTCCTGTATCGTTTCAGGGCGGGAGGGCAGCGGCATGAGGAGGACGTCATAGGGATCAGAGTCCACCCAGGCCTAGGGAGTCGGCGGGCAGAGACTCCTGGGCTTGTCCCCAGCCGGAGGCATTTTGGAAGTGTTCAGTACCTCCAGTCACGGATGAGGAAGCCAAAGCTCTGTACCAAGGCCTGACACCCAGCCCCCTTCCTGGGCCAGGACAACCAGCAAGCAGAGATCACTCGGCCTCCCATCTCAAGACCTGGCCAGGCCAGCTCCTGATTCAGGGGAGGCTTTGCAGACAAGCAGCACGCGAAAGACAGAGGCTGGGGGGTGGCGAGGCTGCCTGGGAGCACATCAAGGGGCACCAGGCATGGGGGGGATGCAGGGTGGGAACTCTGGGTGAAGCTTAGGACTGTCGGGGGCTTGCTGAGCCCAGGGGTGGCTTGTCTGGGATGCTGGCTGTGTAACGGGGTGCTAACTGGGTTGTTGCAAGGGCTGTGGGATATGCCAGCCAAAGCCCAGCCAGGTGGGCACGTAGTAGTGCTGTGGAGAGCGTGTGTCTGGAAGCCTCCCGTCTCGCGGCTTCATTCACCCCCTTGCCCCCCACCTCCCCCTCCTGCTCCTCCTCTGCAGCAGCCCCCCCCAAGCCCCCACCTGGCACACACGCTGGGCCTCCCCTGGAGGGGCCAGCCAGGCCTTTCTCTCTCTGCCCACCCTCTGCAAACATGGCTCTCACATCACGCCACTCGCTCGTCAATATTAATAAGGAAAGTAATAGCCGAGATTTATTAGGCTCCTTATATGCTGGGCAATGTGATAAGCACTGTGTAACCATGAGGGTTCATTGGAAGGACTGATGCTGAAGCTGAAACTCCAATTCTTTGGCCACCTGATTCGAAGGGCTGACTCATTAGAAAAGACCCTGATGCTGGGAAAGATTGAAGGTGGGAGGAGAAGGGGACGACAGAGGATGAGATAATTGGATGGCATCACCGACTCAATGGAAGTGAGTTTGAGTAAACTCTGGGAGTTGGTGATGGACAGGGAAGCCTGGTGTGCTGTGGTCCATCGGGTCGAAAAGAGTTGGACACGACTGAGTGATTGGATTGAACTGAACCATGAGGGAACTCCTCCATGCCCCTCTCAGCTGGGCTCCTTCCGGGGGCACTGCGGGGTGGGGGGTTGGCCCCAGGGGTCCTTCCTCCTGGTCCACTTCCGGGTGGGATTGGTTGGCTCCATATGATTATCGCAGCTGGATACTGCTCTGTGTGTGGCCTCAGACACGTCACCGCCCTCCGTGGGCAATTTTCCAGTCTGTAGGATGAGGGAGGTTGGTGGACCAGGTGCTCCTCGGGGCCCTTCCAGCCCCACAGCCTCTGACCCTGGACTGAAATAAAGACAGTGGTGCGAGAGCTTCCTGGGCCTATCGGAGCCTGGTTTTCACCGCTTCCATTAATATGCACATATTTTTAACATCTTCCAATGCCCTCAATTTGCTTTCTCATTTTCATCCTCATTTCTATTGCCCCCTGGGTCTTGGGACCTAATTTTAGCGAAGGTCAAATGCAGTTTCTTGGGCCACCCCCTGGATACCCACCTCTGCAGAGCAGAGCAGCAGCGGGTGCTTCAGGCCTTCCCTGCTGCCTGCTTTTGCAGGAGTGGGGACCAGGCTGGGCCAGGCCAGGCAGGGCGAGAGTGCAGGGCTCTCTGCCTGGCAAGGGGTCACTCAGCTCGCTGCCACATGGAAGCCTGGCCAGCAAACGCTAGCCTCTGTGTCCTTCAAGAGGCCCAGAGCTTCGAGTGATCTCTGCTTCAAGCTTCTCACTTGTGATGGGGGAGCCGAAGTTCCGGGAGAGGCTGGGATAACCAGGCCAGGATTCGGCTAAAATCCATCAGGCGATTCAGCACCAAAGGAGAATGAAAGCACATGCAGCCACTCCCTGTCCGCCTCCAACAGCCATCAATGGCAGCGTTTCCATCCGGCACTGGAACTCTGACTTGAGTCTGAGTGTTTCTTAGAAACCCAAGGTTGAATCAGCAGTGCCCTTGGCTGTGTGCATGAAGAGATCCCTGTGCCCCAAGAAGAGGCCACCTGAGTGGGTGCGAAGGTGCTTGTGGGGGTGGGGGGCTGGGGAGCTGGTCACTGGGGAGGGTTTCCAGGGCACCCGTTTCCTCAAGCGGCCCGTGGGGCTTGAAAGCGGATTTGCTTGCCCACAATCTCCGCTCCCCCAGTCCCCCCGCCAGCCACGCCCCTGGAGTGGTGGTTGGGGTGGTGGTGAGGGTGATGAGGTTCCCCACCTCCTCCTAGGCCTGTTCTGGCCTTTAGAAGCCGCAGAGATCAGCACGCGGGCCTTGCGCCCTCGCAGTCTCAGCCTCCCCTCCCCTGCTTTGCCAGCAGCGCGGTTAACACCCCACCATGAGCGCGAGTGGGTGGTGTTTGCAGATAATGACTGAGCTCCAAGGCCAGGCCTCTGGAAAGTGAAAACTGTAGGCCTTGGGCCAGGCTTCTAACCCCTGGGGACATTAAAGGGGAGCAGGCAGCATTTCCTGGAAAACACTCCGGGCTCAGGACCCCGGCCCCGAGGCTGGTCACCCCCTCACCCCATGCTGGGTATATAGGGGTCTCTCTGAGGTCTGTAAGGCAGGATATTCCCCGGCATGGCCTTGAAGAGAGCACTCAGAGCCCTAGGGGAACACAGGGCAGGGCGGAGGGGCAAGAGGCCCCGGGAAGGGACCCCGCAGCCAGCCACGCCCAGAGCCTCTCCCTTCTCCAGAGCCATGGCCATCACGCCCTGGGCACCTTCAGAGGGGTTCAGCGCAGAGCCCCTCTCCCTCAGGACCCCTCACGTGGACACACACCATGATGGGGAGGAGAGAGCGTCATGGAAAATTCTGCCAGTGGCTTTGCCTCCTCCCGGCACTCGGACCATTTCTCTCAGCCGCCTGCCTAATTGCTCAGAGCCTGTGAAAGCCTTTCAGAGCTTCTGGGACCTTCCCTTTGCTATTTTCTCCCTTCCATTTGAAGTAGAATTAAGTAGGTGTGGGAAATGCAGCCTGAGCACCTTGGGTTGGGGGTGGGGTGGAGGACCTCGGAGGCCCTACCTCCCCACCTCCCACGGCCCCCAGCCCAGGGTCACCTGGAGACCCTGCACAGGACGGGGCCGTGGAGGAAGGGCACTCTGCTTGGGGCTTTATGGGCACAGATCACAGATGTCTCATCCCTCCAGCCTCCCTGGTGGGGGTGCAGTGGAAAGACCTGGTCCCAAGGCCTGGGGCGGGGGCCGGGTGGGGGGCAATGAGCTGTCACGGGAGCCAGCATCCTTCCTGCTTCACCCCACACCAGGCCTCCCGTTGGTCCAGAGCACCAATCCCTTTGACCTCCCTCTGCAAGGCAGGTGATGGAAGAGGCGGGCACAGCAATGCCGAGGAAGCCCGGACACTCAGGCTTCTCTTGGGCTTGGGACAGATGAGGGAGCCATCCTTAGGAAAACCAAGGTCAACCATGCAGCCCAGGAAGGTTACAGGGTGGACACGGCCATCAACACCCACCATGGAGTATCTCTGTGACTGATCCACCACACATCCAAGATGGTAGAACTGCTGGATGGCTCTGCCGCCAAGTCTGGGAGGTCTGGGGCAAGTCCCTGCCCACCTGGGCCTTGGCTTTGTCACCAGCAGAGAGAGCGGGTGGAATTAGATAGCCTCAGATATCTGAGAGGCCGCAGCCCTCACCCTCACACAGTGATGGGAGAGAGGCACTCTCGTTGCTGGGCAGGGGGCAGTGGGCTCCTCGTCTGGCTTCCATGGCCTCCCCTGGGCGTTCGGGTGCGACCATGCCTCCTGGCAGCCTCAGATGAGGCAGGGACCTCAGGGACGTCGGACGTGGCAGATGAGGAATATCCAGTGAGTGGGAGGCTATGTGGCCTTGCTTTGTCAACCCTGCGGGGCTGTCCAGAAGGATCAAGGGCTTTTCCATTGGTGGTTTGAGGGTCCTTCTTCCAAGGACTGGCCTCCTGCCTACCTCCCCCCCCACCCCCAGAAAACCAAGGGAGGCCACAGCTGCAGGAACCAGAGCGATAGGACCTAGAGATAGGCCATCATGACCTCTCTGTGCCTTTCCCATAGAAGGACCGGGAGAAGGGGGTGCCCGCCTGAAGGCCAGCGAGAGCCTTTAACTTGTCTGGGAAAGCAAGGATAGCCCTGGGGAGAGCCCAGCCCAGAGGCTGGGCAGCCCAGAGGTGGTCAGCAGGGCAGCCCCCGTGTACGTGCAGGGAGACCGGGCCTGAAAACATCAAGGTCGAGTGCTCGGCACAGGCGGGCAGAGGAGGAACGCAGCCCCTGGTCTGCCCAACACCAGCTGGGTGACCTTGGGCAAGGAAACACTCATGCTTGTAAAATGGGAGGAAGCCAAAATCTACCATTTGGGTTAAACAATACAACCATAAGGAGCCTGGCCTGGGCCATAGAAAGAGGGCAGTAAACATCCCTATTCTGCCATGCAGGGGGTGGGGGGTACCCAGCGCCTAGGAGGGGAGCAAGCTGGTTCTTGAACATTCACTCTGGAGCAGGTGGCGAGGGGGGCTGAGCTCTGGGCAGGATCTCAGGGCTGACAACTCTTTGGCTGCTGTGGGCAGCTGGCAGCACTTTATCTCAGGGCAGCTGCAGCCCACACGGCCCAGTGCCTCCCAGCCTGGTGGCCAGCACACAGGGATGGCAGCAGGAAGGCGGCCTGGGTGTTTTCATAGATCTGTGTGCAATGCCCACCCCCATCGCTGCGGATGCAGCCTTCTTTAGAAACAGAGAGAGGCGGAAGAGGATGCGCTGGACCTGGGTTTGCATCACACGAGGTCTCCAGCGCCCTCGCTGCTCCTTTGCTTCTGGAGGCAAGAGATATGGCATCTTCTCCAATCAGATCATTCAGCTGCATGGGCCTGGCGGGCCGGCCACATTATCTACAAAGAGAATTGTTTATGTGTTGGGGGAATAGAACTAGAGAGCACTTGATCTGATAAATGTCACCCACCGGAGGCATTTTCAGAAATGGATGCAGCAGCGGCAGCCCAGCCACAAGCGATGTCAGAGGAAGCCAGCATCCTGCTGCCTTGTAAATAATGGCTTGTACTTTTCCAGGACACTCCTGGGAATCTGGACCAGAATGACGCGTGACACTCCCCCTCTCAACACACACCCGCATCAGCCCATCACCTGAGCTCAGCCAGGAGCCAGGCCATCCACAGGACCCTTCCTGTTTGTGAACATCGTTTGCTGTGAATTTGGGACTCACCTTCCACAACAGAGTCTCAGGGTCTGTTACAGGCTTGGGTAGCAACCTGAGGGCCCCTCTTCCTCCCTTCCGCAGCACGCCTGGACCTAGACTACCTATTTGATGGTCCACTGATGCTATGGGACTGTGAGTGAGTTGGACACAGCTGGAAAGCAGGGAAGGGAGTGGCACCTGGCTATGCCTGGCTGACTTGGCTGGGGGTCCTAGAGCTTGGTGTCTGGATGAAGATGGGTCTCCGGTGCTGAGGGACAGGGGGGCAGGTCAGAAGCAGATGGACCATATCAATATCTTTAGACAGAACTGTCCCTGGAGAATGCCCAGTGAGGGCACCTGTGGAGATGCCTGCCTGTGGACTCTGGGGAGCTGTGGGGAACAGGTGGTTAGAGCTTCAGGGAGCCTGGTGTGGAGGGTGGAGAAGGGGAAGGAGGGTGGTGGTAAGGGAAGTGCCAGTCCAGGGCTGGGAAAGGCCAGACTGAGGACAACCACCTGAAGCAGAGGCAGGCAGCAGCTGGTCATCTGGAAACAGAGCCCCTCCCTGCTTTCCCACCCCCCAATTCTGCAGTGTGGGCTGTAATCCCCCATGTAGGCTGAACCCCTTCAAGTCAGCTGGAATGTAGTAGAAACCGTCATGACCTTCTTTTCAGACCATGTGATTTAGAATCCAACAGGGGGCTTTTGAGAGTGAAGAGGGTGCTGTCAATTGTCCTGGGTGACACACACACCAGAACGTTTAGAACAGCCTGCCCTGCTCTAGAAGCCCTGGTCCACACAGAGTCAGCACTGGTCGGCTGTGCGCCCTCAAGCACAGCATCTGACCCCTCCAGACCTCAGTCTTCTCATGTGAGAAATGGGTACAGTAAGATGTCATTAGTGGGCGTCCAAGGGTGTGTGAGAGATGTGGCTTGAATCTGGAAACATTAGAACTGTAATCAGAAGTCTCAAGTCACTGCCAAGTCCCCATGACCAGGCGCTCACAGGTGTAAGGATTGGAAGTTGAGTATGGGAGCGATTCTCCTACTCTTTCAAGCATGGTCCTGGGATGAAAGGGGTGGGGGGGTCGTTTCTGAGGACAGTGATGTCGTGAGGGGCCGTCTGGAAAATTCTCACGTTCTCCTGAGGAATCGAATCCCATCTCATCTCTGCGGATGGCCCAACAGCCCCGCTGGGTGGAGCTGGCACCTCCCCACTGTAGACGAGGAAACTCAGTCCCGAAGGAGTCACAAGGCCCGCCTGCAGCCCCACAGCTGGGGTGCAGACCCTCAGAACCTCTTCAAGGCCTACCCACTCCACCCACACCCCCAGGCACCAGGAACCACCGAGCAATTCCTGAGGGCCAGGCACTGGCTAAATTCCTCGGCGATCGTCCCATCTGACCATAAGAGCAGGTATCGCATTCTCCATTTTCAGAGAAGGAATTGAAGGCCCCCAAAGCCAATCCCAGCTCTAGGGTCAAGTGGAATTAGACCCTCTTCTGCCTGACTCTACAGCCAGCAGCCTCCCGATAGGTTGTTCCCAGGAGAGTAGACCAGGTCTGGCCCAGAGCCCAGCTGACAGGAAGCAGCCAGAGGGACGCCTACATGGATTTGTGTTTCCTGCGAGCCTGATAAAATGAAGTCTGCAGGCCCTGCTGGCTAGCTGGGAGAATTCACCCCTCCCACGAGGGATCCAGGGGACCCGGGGGCCTGGGTCCTGCCCGTGCGGGTGTGGCTCAGAATTACCCATGGGGAAAAGGTGTCTCTCACCCTGGCTCAGCTTAGCCCTGACCCTCCCGGGGTAGAGCCCCCTCCCCCACCCCCACTTCTGCTGGTCCCCAGGCCCCGCAGCCCAGCTCTCATCAGGAGAGGGGGCCTATGATGGGAGCAGTGGCTTCAGCCTCCCCAGGGTGATGAGACCAGATCTGATCAGAAGTTTGCCTTCCAACCCTGCCCTTCGCATCCTCGTGTTCTTGCTGTGACCCCTTCTCCATGGGGTGAGTGGTCAGCGCCCCCTATATACCCAACCGGTCTCCTTTATCATGTCCTGATTTTCTCCATAGCAGTGATCACCTGACTCACTCATCAGGCCTGTGGTTCAGCCCCTGCCTGACTCTCCACGACATGCCGACCCTCCAAGGCAGGGTCTCATTCCTGCCTTGTTGTAGGGATCTGAAGACATTCAGTGGGGGCCTCTGCAGAGCTCCAGTCAAGGGCGCCCCACCATCAGCTCACAGGCAGGCACATCCGAGGGGGGGGGCCTTAACCCTAACCCCCCACTGTGTACCTTTCCTCCCCCAACTCCTATTTGGGTCATGAAGCTCCCTCTGCCCCTTGCCCTGGCAGCTTCCTGGGCTGAACATGGTCATATCTGTTTAACGTGCTCCTATGTGCAAAGCTCCATCTCAATTACCTTCATCTGATCTCCTACAAGGAAAGCGTCAGATACGCTTTCTGGACAGATACGGACGCTGGGCCCGGGAGGCCAGTTGGCTGGGCTGGTCCAGGCAGAGCGGCGAGTCACTTTCCAAGGCAGGTTCCTGGCTGCTGCAGCTCCCCTCCAAGCTGCGCCCCTCGCAGCCCCAGCATTGCTCACCTTAGTCCCCAAGCAGCCCTTCCTGCCCCAGGGCCCTCGGGCAAAAGGCACTCCCCTACCTGTCCCAGCTGTTCCCTTCTGGAACTGTGGGGACCGCCAATCCAGGCTCCTTGGCAGAGGCTGAAGACGGCTCTCAGCACCTCCCCAAGTGTCCCTCCTCTGGCCTAAAATTTTCTCTGTTCCTTTAGCTAGTTCCCTGTGGTCTGGTTTTCTGTCTGACTTATCTGCAGGGCAGGAGTAAGAGGGTGTCTCTGGTCTTTTTATGAAGGGCCCAGAGATTTCAGTAAAACTGCCTCATGACAAGAGTGGCAGAGCCTCAATTCATGCAGCCAAATGTATGACGCTCAGAATGGAGATGTGTGCGCAGTCGTGTCTGACTGTATGACTCCCATGCACTGAGCCCACCAGACTCCTCTGTCCGTGGGATTTCCCAGGCAAGAATACTGGAGTGGGTTGCCCTGCCCTCCTCCAGAGAATCTTCCAGACCCAGGGATCAAACCCACATCTCTTGCGTATCCTGC
Organism: Bubalus bubalis; assembly: GCF_019923935.1. Taxonomy (NCBI): domain Eukaryota; kingdom Metazoa; phylum Chordata; class Mammalia; order Artiodactyla; family Bovidae; genus Bubalus; species Bubalus bubalis. Next base: position 86,806,063 of record NC_059168.1, read on the forward strand.
ACTGGCGAATGGGTTCTTTACCTCTAGCACCACCTGGGAGGCCCAAAATTTAGATATCCACCCCCAAAGTGCAGTATTTGGGAGGGAGACAGTGCCTTCTGAGTTGGGAGGGTGTGGCTGAATGACAGCTGGAGACCAGCCTGCCTTCCTCTGGCGAGAACCTTTGGAATAATCTGCGAGACCAAGGGGCGAGCGCTCTGACTGCTGGATGCAGCCACGCCTGTGCAACATATTGTGAGCCTGTCAATCACTACCCGGGTTCAACTATTTACTTGCTGAAGCCGATTTGAAATAGTTTTCTGTCACTTGCGATCCAAAGCTGACTGCGACAGCTTTGTGAGCACAAAGTATCCTATGGTGGTGCCTTAAAACTGGGTTCCTCACATTTGAGTCAGTTCTAATGAGGTGGATGAAACTGGAGCCTGTTAAACAGAGTGAAGTAAGTCAGAAAGAAAAGCACCAATACAGTATATTAATGCATATATATGGAATCTAGAAAGATGGTAACGACAACCCTATATGTGAGACAGCAAAAGAGACACAGATATAAAGAACAGACTTCTGGACTCTGTGGGAGAAGGTAAGGGTGGGATGATTTGAGAGAATAGCATTGAAACATGTATATTACCATACGTGAAATAGACCACCAGTTTTTGATGCATGAGACAGGGTGCTCAAAGCCAGTGCACTGGGACAACCCAGAGGGATGGGATGGGGAGGGAGATAGGAGGGGGGTTCGGGATGGGGGACACATGTACACCCATGGCTGATTCAAGTCAATGTATGGCAAAAACCACTACAATATTGTAAAGTAATTAGTCTCGAATTAAAATAAATTATTTTTTTTTAAAAACTGGGTTTCTAACAACTAAGCTTATAGTAATTATAAAATAATTATAATCGTATGTTATATTCATACTAATTAATGATATAAATTTAAAATAACCTATATCATCCATCCAGAGTCTTAGAAATGGTCTGAGGCCATGTTTGTCCACATGCTTGGCAACAATTAATATTAAGAAAGAAATGAACTGGCATCTAGTAAGGGCCCCACTTTCTGTGTTTCAGGCATGTGTCTTTCATATGCATTATTTCATCTCCCCAACATCTGTGAGGCAGTGTGATACTTAGGATAACTCTAGGTGCTATAACAAATAGGCCACAAACAAATGATGGCTCCATAGCAACAGTCTGCAGAGCGGCTGGGCAGCCTATCTAGGAAAACCAGGAAAGGGGCCTGGGAACAGCCTGCAGTGTCCCTACCGTGGTGTCACCTGCCCTGAGATGAATAAGGAGAGCCTCAGCTGGTGAGGAACTGAATCTGAATTTGGAGTCAGTCCAGCTGTAAAGACTTCACCTGCCAAGGCAGGAGGCATGGGTTTGATCCCTGGATTGGGAAGATCCCCTAGAGAAGGAAATGACGGCCCACTCTAGTATTCTTGCCTGGGAAATCTCATGGAGAGAGAAGCCTGGTGGGCTACAGTCCGTGGGGACACAAAGAGTCACACACGACTAAGGGACTAAACAACAAACTGCCGCTCGCTGGCCCTTTCCCCTGCTGCCTGAATTGGTTGGGAGAACAGATGTGGTCTTCTTGCGGGACTTGCGGTCCCGAAGAGAAACCCTAAACGCTGGGAGAACGATCCCCAATGGGATGTAACAGAGTAGGGCATGCTACACGGTGAGAAGGGTCGGAGGGTGAGGCCGTGGCTGGGCTGGTCAGTGGGTGATGCGTGGAGGAGGGACGGTGGCCTGGTGCTCACGTGCATGAAATAAGCACAGAGCAGGTGCATGAGCTGGGCTCTAGCGATAACCTCTGTCTTACACCTTTGAAAAATTCCACAGGCAGGAAGGAGGAAGAAGGTTTGGCCTTGATATCAATGTGGGTGCAGCTGTTTTCTGGGAGTACGTTGAAGGAGTGATTGCCTGTTGGTGATCAGGACTCCGTGTCCCCAGCAAAGTCTCCCACCTCTATCAGGTCATTTCAGAGGAAGATGGAGCTGGCCTCACTCAGATCTTCAAGGTCCTGCCAAAAAGAAGGGTCCAAAGTGTTGCAGGAAGGGGGTCCCCTTCCAGCGGCCAAAAGGGAGCTCTTGTCTAATACTCAGAAACGAATTATCCAAGGAGACACACGTGCAGATAAAGCAAGAGACGTTGTTGGGATGGGCCACCCAGGTGGAGAGCAGTAGGGTAAGGGAATCCAAAAGGACTGCTCACAGTCTTGGGTTTTATGGTGATGGGATTAGTTTCCAGGTTGTCTCTGGCCAATCTTTCTGACTCAAGGTCCTTCCTGGTGGCACCCACATTGTTCAGTCAAAATGGATTCTAATGAGGAGGATTCTGGGAGGGCGGTAGGACATGTGGCATCTCCTTTTGATTTTTCCCAAGTTCTTCCAGTTGGTGGTGGCTGGTTAGTTCTGTGTTCCTTACCAGGGTGGGTGGTTTCAATCAGTGCTTCCCCTAGCAAAAGCATCCTAAATAGTGGGCTTCTGAAAGGCTCCCCCAATCCTCCCACCCTTCATGTTCATACCTCCTCCCCTCTGGGCCTGCAGTCAGTCTTGGGGCTTCCTCACAGACCCCAAGACAGGGATCCTGGAGCCCACACTTCAGAGGGAATAAGGTGTCTAGAGAAAGCCTGGCTCCAGGCCCAGGCCTGCCTCCCAGTTAAGGATTGGGACTGGCCCCACCCTGCCCCACCCTGCTAAGGGCAGAGGCCCAGGAAGTGGCCAGCCTTACCCAAGGTCTGCAGGCAGGTTCACAAACAAGCGTGTTTGTGCTTCCCAGGAAAGTTTTGCTCACCCCCGCAACCCCACAGGCAGAGTTTCCATGGTGCTTTGTATTGACCGGGAGATAAAGAGGCAGTAAAGTCTTGGTAAATACCAGGCTTGGAATCAAGGGCTGGTCTTGAAAGTGACCACACTTTCTTCACTTTAGGCGCGGCCTCTTCTGCTTCCCAGACAGACCCTAGCACTGCCCTGGGAGGGGGCGGGCCTGGGTCAGAGTCAGCCTGTCCATCTAGTTCACTGGGAGTGAGCAGCTCTAAAGAGAAGGTTCCAGTCTTGCTTCTCAGCCTTGGCTGCCCATTAAAATCTCCAGGGAATTCCAGGCCCTGGTCCCAGAGACTCTGATCTAGTTGGTTTGTCATGGGGCCCAGGCAACTCTAATGTGAGCCATGGCCAAATCCCCCTGAGCTAAGCAGGAAGGCCACGGGACCTCCAACGCTATAAATGGGGCCAGACACCCCAAATGCAGTGTGTCACTCCCACAAAGCTGCACATCCAACAAGTTCAGTTCAGTTTAGTTGCTCAGTCGTGTCCGACTCTTTGCGACTCCATGAACCACAGCACACCAGGCCTCTCTGTCCATCACCAACTCCTGGAGTTTACCCAAACTCATGTCCATTGAATCGGTGATGCCATCTAACCATCTCATCTTCTGTTGTCCCCTTCTCCTCCTGCCTTCAATCTTTCCCAGCATCAGGGTCTTTTCCAATGAGTCAGCTCTTCGCATCAGGTGGCCAAAATATTGGAGTTTCAGCTTCAGCATCAGTCCTTCCAATGAACATCCAGGACTGATTTCCTTTAGGATGAACTGGTTGGATCTCCTTGCAGTCCAAGGGACTCTCAAGAGTTCTCTCCAACACTACAGTTCAAAAGCATCAATTCTTATGTGCTCAGCTTTCTTTATAGTCCAACTCTCACATCTATACATGACCACTGGAAAAACCATAGCCTTGACTAGACGGACCTTTGTTGACAAAGTAATATCTCTGCTTTTTAATATGCTGTCTAGGTTGGTCATAACTTTCCTTCCAAGGAGTAAACATTTTTTAATTTCATGGCTGCAGTCACCATCTGCAGTGATTTTGGAGCCCAGAAAAATAAAGTCAGCCACTGTTTCCCCATCTATTTGCCACTTTCCCATGAAGGGATGGGACTAGATCCCATGATCTTAGTTTTCTGAATGTTGAGCTTTAAGCCAACTTTTTCACTCTCCTCTTTCACTTTCATCAAGAAGCTCTTTAGTTCTTCTTCGGTTTCTGCCATAAGGGTGGTGTCATCTACATATCTGAGGTTATTGATATTTCTTCCGGCAATCTTGATTCCAGTTTGTGCTTCTTCCAGCCCAGCGTTTCTCATGATGTACTCTGCATAGAAGTTAAATAAGCAGGGTGACAATATACAGCCTTGATGTACTCCTTTTCCTATTTAGAATGAGTCTGTTGTTCCATGTCCAGTTCTAACTGTTGCTTTCTGACCTGCATACAGGTTTCTCAAGAGGCAGGTCAGGTGGTCTGGGATTCCCATCTCTTTCAGAATTTTCCACAGTTTATTGTGATCCATACAGTCAAAGGCTTTGGCATAGCCAATAAAGCAGAAATAGATGTTTTTCTGGAACTCTCTTGCTTTTTCCATGATCCAGCGGATGTTTGCAATTTGATCTCTGGTTCCTCTGCCTTTTCTAAAACCAGCTTGAACATCAGGAAGTTCACAGTTCACATATTGCTGAAGCCTGGCTTGGAGATCTTTGAGCATTACTTTACTAGCGTGTGAGATGAGTGCAATTGTGTGGTCGTTTGAGCATTCTTTGGCATTGCCTTTCTTTGGGATTGGAATGAAAACTGACCTTTTCCAGTCCTGTGGCCACTGCTGAGTTTTCCAAATTTGCTGGCATATTGAGTGCAGCACTTTCACAGCATCATCTTTCAGGATTTGAAATAGCTCCACTGGAATTCCATCACCTCCACTAGCTTTGTTCGTAGTGATGCTTTCTAAGGCCCACTTGACTTCACATTCCAGGATGTCTGGCTCTAGGTCAGTGATCACACCATCGTAATTATCTGGGTCATGAAGATCTTTTTTGTACAGTTCTTCTGTGTATTTTTGCCACCTCTTCTTAATATCTTCTACTTCTGTTAGGTCCATACCATTTCTGTCCTTTATCGAGCCCATCTTTGCATGAAATGCTCCCTTGGTATCTCTAATTTTCTTGAAGAGATCTCTAGTCTTTCCTATTCTATTGTTTTCCTCTATTTCTTTGCATTGATTGCTGAGGAAGGCTTTCTTATCTCTCCTTGCTATTCTTTAGAACTCTGCATTCAAATGAGTATATCTTTTCTTTTCTCCTTTGCTTTTCACTTCTCTTCTTTTCACAGCTAAACCAGATCTCAAATGCCTTCAATCAACCTGGGCTCTGTGGCAGGACCCATCGCCCAGAGCGCATTTGCCCAACAAGCTCTCCTAATGGCATGTGGCACAACAAGAAGGGAGGCTCCCAGGCTGTGAAAAACAGCCATGAACCCATGGCCTAAAGATGAGATTCAAAGAAAAACAAAAGGGAGACAGAAAGGAATTGTGCTGACAATGGAAGGCAAGAGGATGAACCAGGAGACGGGACAGGGTCATTTAGTGCCAGGCAAAGTGGCTCACCTGGAAACAGATGAAAGGCTCAGCACAGCTAGTGACATGCTAGGTGGTGCCTGGGGCAGGCAAGTTAAGAAGATGAGTCTAAGAAGAACCTCTCAGGAGAAAAAACAGCAACGTCCTAGAAGATGCTGGAGATGCCTCCAGACTCTCAGGCCAGCAGAGGTCACAGGAGCGAATTCCCAGCACGTGGGTCCTGTGTCTTCAACTCCCCTTCCTCCCCATAGTCAGGCTGATGGCTCTTTTTCTTTTTTTCAAGAATTATTTGGAATATTCATTCATTTGGCTAGGCCAGGTTTTAGTTGCAGCATGAGGGATCTTTGATCTTCATTAAGGCTTACAGGATTTTTAGTTACAGCAAGTGAACTCTTGGGACTCAGAAGTAAAGAATCCACCTGCCAATGCAGGACACCTGGGTTCAATCCCTGGGTCAGGAAGATTCCCTGGAGAAGGAAATGGCAACCCATTCCAGTATTCTTGCCTGGGAAATCCCCGGGGACGCCCCCGGCCATGGAGGCCAGGGGACAACACCCATATGAGGCGAGGCCAGTTTGGGCTTCCCAGGTGGTGCTAGTGGCAAAGAATCTACCTGCCAATGCAGGAGACATGGGTTTAATCCCTGGGTCAGGAAGATCCCCTGGAGAAGGAAATGGCAACCCCCTCCAGTATTCTTGGAGAATCCCATGGACAGAGGAGGCTGGAGGGCTACAGTCCATGGGGTCGCAAAAAGTCATACACGACTGAAGAGACCTAGCACAGTCAAGGCAGAAGACATAGACTTAGGTTCGATCCCTGGGTTGGGAAGATCCCCTGGAGGAGGGCACGGCAACCCACTCCAGTATTCTAGCCTGGAGAATCCCATGGACAGAGAAGCCTGGTGGGCTACGGTGCACAGGGTCGCAGAGTGGGGCACTACGGCAGCCATTTAGCACATGAACTCTTAGTTGTGGTATGTGGGATCTAGTTTCCAGACTAGGGATTAAACCTAGGCCCCTTGTATTGGGAGCACAGAATCTTAGCCACCGGACCACCAGGGAAGTCCATGTTAACAGTGTTTGATGGGTTTCTATCTATCAAGATCGGTACCTTGACTGGATTTCCATTGAGAGGGAGCAACTGAAGCTGAAAGCGAGGGGAGAGGCGCAATTCGGGAGCTGGCCTGGCAGAGGATGCCATCAGGAAACTTGATCTGGGAGTTCTGCCCTAACCCTGAGGAAGAGGGGCTCTGATGGCCTGACTTGCAGTGACAACAAAGGTTTTCATGGGGCAACTTTTCTAGAACCAGGTGTGACGTTCTGGCCCTATGCTGAGACATATAAAAGTGTCCTTTCTGCCATGAAATGATGGGAGAGTGGATTGTGGTTGCTTATTTCTTGAAATGTCCTCTTTATGGAATGAGAAAATAGTGCCTCTCTGTGGGGCCTGCCTGGCCGGGGGGAGGGAATGTTACAGTTGGGAATTCTAGAATCTGGGGACAACGGATGTGGTTCAAGTCCCTCACTTACAGGCAGGATGACTGAGGGGTGGAGGACAGGGAGCAGCTTGCCGGGTCCTACAGAGAACTCCTCACAGTCTGGAATCTGGGTTCAAGGAGTAGAGTCCCCACTCCCCCCCACCCCGACCCAGCCCCCGCCGGGTCTCTGGACCTGAAATGCCCCTGGGGCCTGGGTGTTTCAGATTCCACAGGCTGCTCTGAGAAAAGGCCACCAACACAGTGGTTTAAGATGACAAACTTATTCTCTTAGGTTCTGGAAGGCAGGAATCTGAAGTGGGTTGGCAAGCTCGAAGGAAAAATCCTTTTCCTGGAGGGTTTCCAGCCTCCAGGGTTGCCCTGACTCTTGGCTCACACCCTGCACCACTCTGATCTCTGCTTCTATCCTCACCTCTCCGGCTCTGCCTCTGACCCTCCTGCCTTCTCTTCTCTCTCTTTTTTTTTTGACTGTACCATGCAGATCAAACCCACACCATCTGCACTGGAAGCTCCGCGTTGTAACCACTGGACTGCTAGGGAAGTCCTATCTCTTTTCCATAAGAACCTTGTGATCACTTAGGACCCACCTGGATAATCGAGGATAAGCCTCCCTCCTTAATTTAATCACACCTACAAAGTGCCCTTCACTTTGGTGTTTTAAGGATGCTGACATGGCTGTATTTGAGCGGTGTTATGGGTTGAATTGTGTTTGCCCAAAGGATGCACTCAGATGCTCAGTCCTGTCTGTCTCTCTGTGACCCCATGGACTGGAGCCCGCCAGCCTCCTCTGTCCATGGGATTCTCCAGGCTAGAATACTGGAGTGGGTTGCCATTTCCTTCTCCAGGGCATCTTCCCCACCCAGGGATCCAACTTGCATCTCTTCTGTCTCCTGCATCGGCAGGCTCTTCACCAGCAGCGCCATCTGGGAAGCCGCCCCAAAAGCTACGGTCATTTTAAAATAATGGTTGGAGACTTCAATATCCTACTCTTGATAATGAATAGAATATAGAAGACAAGTAAGGAAACAGGATTAAACAACAAAATTAACCATTTAGATCTAACAAACATACACAAACCACTGTACCTAACAATAGTAGAATGCACATTCTTCTCAAGTGCACATGGAATATTCTCCAGGATAGACCATAGAGCAAGCCACAGACTAAGTCTCCAAATATTTTAAAAGGAAATATTGTGCAAGATATCTTCTCCGACCACAACAGGATGAAGTTGGAAATCAAGAGCAGAAAGAAAACTGGAAAAGTCACAAATTCATGGATATTAAATAACAAGTCTCAAAAAACTAATCAGTCAAACAAGATGTCATCAAAGAAGTTAGAAAATACTTAGAGACAAATGAAAACAAAAACACAACACATCAAAACTTGTAGAATGCAATAAAGCAGCGCTTAGGGGGATATTTGTAGCTATAAACACTGTAATAAAAGAAGATCTCAAATCAACAAACTGAATTTACAATTTAAGGAACTAGAAAAAGAAAACCAAACTAAACCCAAAGCTAGCAAAAGGAAGAAATAATAAAGATTAGAACAGAGAATTCCGTGGAGGTCCAGTGGTTAGAACTCCACATGGTCACTGCCAAGGGCCTGGGTTTGATCCCTGGATGGGGAACTGAGAGTCCACAGGCCTTGTGGTGAGACAAAAAACAGAAGAAAAGAAATAAAAGGCATCTAAAATCGAAAGAAAGAGGTAAGATGATCTCTGATGAGGCTATCTTCTGTGTAGAAAACTCCAAAGATTTTGCAAAAAACTGTTAGAACTATTTTAACAAATTCAGCAGGACACAAAATCAACACACAAAACAGTTGTGTTTCTATACACCGGCAGTGAACAATCCAAAAAGGAAATTAAGAAAAAAAGAGGAAATTAAGAAAACAGGTGTGTGTGATTAACTCCATGATGAGGACCAGTTTGGGGGCTGATACCCTCACCCCAAGGTTGGAGCAACAAGAACCAAAGTGTGTTTCAGCCCGCCATGGGCTCCAGCTTGTGCTCCAGGGCTCCAGCTTACGTGTGTTCTTTCCACCTGACATCCCACGTCCCTCCCACCTTTCTGTCGGGAGGACTTGAAGCTTCAGCATCATCACATGAAGATAACAGCCTTACAGAGACTGTTTAACCCGCTTCCAAACCCCTATAACATATCTCTTCATTTACATGCAAGCACACGCACACATACATACATACCACACAATATCTACATGCTCCCCACACGCTTACACACAAGCACACATAACTGCATATCTGCTACTCCCTACTTGTAGGCAGCATCATGCATAACACATGGATGTGTGGTTCTGCTTCTCCCATTGACCCTGACTGAAACACCTGGGGATCTTTTAAAAATTCCAAGCCCATCTTTACTGGCTCATTGGTAAAGAATCCACCTGCCAATGCAGGGGACACAAATTCGATCCCTGGTCTGGGAAGATCCCTCATGCCGCGGAGCAACTAAGCCCATGCACAACTATCGAGCCTGTACTCTAGAGCCCAGGAGCCATAACTACTGAGCCCACGCCCCACAAATACTGAAGCCTGCATGCCCTAGAGCCTGTGCTCTGCAGCAAAAGAAGCCACCCCAGTGAGACGCCCACACACGGCAACAAAGAGTAGCCCCTGCTTGCTGCAAGTAGAGAAAAGCCCTCACACGGCACCGAAGACCCAGCACAGCCATAAAGAAATAAATACAATTATTTTTCAAAAACCAAAAAACATTCAAACCCAGATCTCACCCCAAACCAACTGAATCCCAACCTCTGGGTGGGACCCAGGCATCAGTATCTTCAAAGCCCCGCAGATGATTCCAGTGTGTAGACAAACTTGTAACCACCAGCTAAGCTACAGAGACCCCAGGCTGCAGCTCCAGAGCCTTCTGGGAGGCCCAGTTGGGTCCAGGAAGGGAGAATCCCTCCCTTTACTGAAAGTTTACAAGGTGGGGTCCACTGGACAGATCCGGAGAACAAAGCCTCCTCTGGCATCCCAGGTCTGCTCTCCTGTGGCTTCTGTTTTCATCACAATCCCTGTTTGTTTTTAATATGCAATCAAAATCTCCAACTCCTCCATCACCTCAGAGGGTTAGTTCACCTGCTGAAACAGTAGTGAGTGACCAGGGCCCTGGGCAGCAGGCAACCCTGTTTACCCATAGGCTGCCCGGGCCAGGTGCTGAATAGCTGGGGATTCTCTGAAGGGTCATAGGGTCAAGGTGAAGGATAGCCCTGGGGTGTGGCCCAGTGGTGCTCTGCCTACCCTCACCCCTGCTGGGGCTCCCACCACAGGCCCAGAGCCATAGGATTCATCTTTATGGACCCTGCGGTGGCCTTTATAATATATACTGACCTATGCCTCAGTTTGCTCCTGTGTACAACAGAAATACGTACATTTGTGTACCAAAAATATACACTGGAATGACTTAGCAGCATTATTTGTATTAGCAAGAAGGGAAAAGACCCAAATGCCCATCAAAAAATAGAACAGGAGAATGGAAGAATAAACAGAAGGACAATCAATCATACAACAGACTACTCTACAGAAATGGGAATGAGTAAACTGCAGCCCCATGCAACAGAACAGAGGAGTCTCACGAACCTATGTTGGTGAAAGAATCCAGACAGAGGAGATAAACATATAGATAGAGTATATACTGTGTGATTCCATCTAAGTTTAAAAAACAGGTGAAACGAAGCTAATGCACTAGCAGCCAGGATCATGGTTGCATCTGCACTTCAGAAAAAGAAAAGAAAAATAGCTGATGATTAAAGAACTTGAAGAATGTTCTAGAAGCCTGGGATTAAGAAAAGAGAGAGACATAGGGCCAGGGGCTTCCCTGATAGCTCAGTTGGTAAAGAATCCGCCTGCAATGTAGAAGACCTGGGTTCGATCCCTGAGTTGGGAAGATCCCCTGGAGAAGGGAGAGGCTACCCACTCCAGTATTCTGGCCTGGAGAACTCCATGGATTCTACAGTCCATGGGGTGGCAAAGAGTCGGACACGACTGAGCGACTTTCACTTTCATAGGGCCAGGACAAGACACACACCAGTATTTCCCCCAGCAGAGACACCAGCGATGGCAGTCACGGGAGATGGTTGAGAGCCCAGAGGCTCCCCTGGAGAGTCACCCTGTACTCAAGCTCACCTTCCACAGGGTATGCCTATCTTGGCCCAAACTCCTCCAATCATCTCTCACCAGTTTCCACTTTGCTCCTTGGAATATGTGTTCTTGAGGCCCTCAGACATCATATAAGTTGCTGAACTACCATGAGGTTGCCGTGTTGAGAGGAAACCCAGATTCACCTGTGGGGGGACTACGAGGAGGGGCCTGAGAATCCCATGGACAGAGGAGCCTGGCGGGCTACAGTCCATGAGAAACCCCAAGTCAGATGGCTTTGGGCAAAAGAGAATGCTAGGGCGAAAGCCCTACAGGGGCTGGATCCCAAAGATGAAGGTCAGGGGTCAGAGCTGTGCCACTGTGGGGGTCACTGATGCTCTGTAACTGCCTGCTAGGCTCTGTGGCCAGGTGAGCAGTAGCGTGGCTCAAGCTTGGGCCCGGCAAGTCCTCACTGGGCTGTAAGGACAGAAGCCAAGGGCTGAGGGCAGATAAAGGAAACCAGGAAGCACCACTCACAGTCCCCTGTCTCACTGTAGAGGGAGGTTAATGGCCACCATCCAAGATGGATTCATGAAGCCAGAGGAAGTCAGTGGACTCTACAGCCTTAGATAAGCTCAGGAGCTGATGGGGTTTTAATATTTCAGCAGCTTCTGGGTCACAGATGACATGGTGTTCCAGAGGTCTGCAAAGTCCAGGGCCATACCGAACATCACCCAGCTGTACATTTCAGAGGCACAGAAGACACCCTGGGGTCGCACTCCAGAGTTGTCCCCAACCTTCATGGGTGAGATACCTAGGGGGTGACACAGGTCCAGCAAACCCGGCTGGGTCCTGGCCACCCTCACCTGGGTCAGAGCAGAGGCTCAGGGGAGATTCCCAGTGGAGCTAAGAAACAGGACCTGGGTCAGCAGGGGCGATGGGAGTCGGGGATGGTGGTCTTGGCCCAGGACCTCTCCACAAGGCAGCAGGAGCTGGGCTTGGGCCAAGGGGATTTAGTCTTGGGACAAAACAGCATCTAGCAACCGCAGGGGAAGGTGAGGGGAGCAAGAGAGGTGGATCCAGTTCCTGGGGGCCAGGCCTCTCACATTACGCCTGTTCAAACACTCATGCTTCAAAACCAACAAAATTGACTTAAGGAAAAAAAAAAAAAAAAAACAACCTCTTAATGTAGCACAGAAAGAGAGGAGGAGAATAGGACTCTATGCAATGAAGTTGGACAGGCCCCTAGGGCATTGCAGAAGGAGCCGTGGAAGATTCCCAGTGTCCTGCTTCACTCTCCGCTCATTGCAGGCCCTGACACCACCAGAGGGCAGGGGTGGGGATGGAGGCGCCAAGCTTTGGGGTCAGGCAGGCCTGGGCACGAATCTGGACTCCCTTGTCCTTTAATGCTGTTAAGCTTGCCGGAGTTACTCTCTGGGTCCTGTTTTCTCATTTGTTAATTGTTGAGGGTGGGGGGTGGGAGTAGGGTAGGGTAAGGGGTGGTAAACCTCTCCCCCCTAAGAATTATGAGAACTGAATGGCCCTGATTGGATGGGCAGCAGCCCCAGCCCCTGGCATGGGAAAGGACTCATAGCTCAGTGGGCATCCACTTGGGAAATTCAAAGCTAAGGGAAATTACCTCTTAATTCAGACCATAATCTGGATTTCAGACACAATGTGTGGTCGTCGTCATCTGTGTTCTTCCCTCTTTGCTGAGTCAGACAGAGCCAAGGCCCGACTTACCATGTGACTCTTATGCCCTGATCCCCTCCTCACCTGGCCTGGGGTCAGAGCTCACCTGTACCGGGACCCGTGATCTCTCCCCCAGCCTGCGATGGTGATGATGGTGAGGCACCGTCTGTCTCCCTGATGGCATCTGGAGAGATCTGAGGGCAGATGTGGGCACAGAGCTGGGCACAGGGAATGCACAGAAGTGTTCACAGAAGGACAGAGGGGAGAGAAAGGAAGGAGGAAGGATGGAGTGGAGGGGCCCTCCATCGTGGCTTCTTTGTTTCTCTGCTGGCTTCTGGTGACAACCCCTCAGCCTTCCCTCCCTCCAGCCCCCACTGCCACCAGGATGCTGTTAGCTGGTGTACAAAGCCCCGAGAGGCTGTGCCTGGTCCCAGGTTTTGTTTTTTTTTTTTTTTGGCCATACCACGCAGCCTGTGAGATCCTAACCACTGGTGGTGGTTGTTGCTCAATCATTCAGACTCTTTGCAACCCCATGGTCTGCAGCACACCAGGTTTCCCTGTCCTTCACCATCTCCCAGAGTTTGCTCAAAAACTCATGTCCATTGAGTCAGTGATGCCATCCAACCATCTCATCCTCTGTTGTCCCCTTCTCCTCCCGCCTTCAATCTTTCCTAGCATCAGGGTCTTTTCCAATGAGTCAGTTCTTCACATCAGGTGGCCAAAGTATTGGAACTTCAGCTTCAGCAGCAGTCCTTCCAGTGGATATTCAGGACTGATTTCCTTTAGGATGGACTGGCTTGACCTCCTTGCTATCCAAGGGACTCTCAAGATCTCCCCCAACACACAGTCCAAAAGCATCAATTCTTCGGTGCTCAGCCTTCTTTATGGTCCAACTCTCATCCGTACATGACTGTTGGAAAACCATAGTTTGGTTCTAAAGATTAAAGTTTGGTTCCAGCAAGATGGATCCAAAACTCTTCTGCTTCAGATACCTCCCAGCGATACATAGCAAAAGTTAAATGGCTGCTGACTTCCTGAGAAGTGGGGTTCTCAGTGGGGTCCCAGCCTCTGGTTTTCAGCAGCAAGACGAGGACAATGACAAGTACCTGCAGCCTAGATGTTGAGCATGAACATACCTGATGAATCTAAGGGGCTCAGAGTGATACCTGACACAGGGGAATGCTCAAGACACAGAGCTGAGCCCATTCCTTCCCTCCTGCTAGGCCAAGGTCACCTATCCCACAGCCCCCCGAGTGGGCTTCCAGCCTGCTTGGTACATCATCTGCGGTAACCAGCCTGTGAGGTCAGCCTTCAGGGGCCTTTTATTTCCCTGCGGGCACTTGTGATGGCTACAAGAAAGGCTGGCAAAGCCTTCTCTACCAGCAAGTCCTCCCCAGGGCATGTCAGAGCAAGGCCACCTTTATTAAATGCTTCTCCACTCAATTAGGGTTTTCTATGAAGCAGAACATTTTATTAAAAGACCTGAAGATAAATTATTACCAACCACTAATGATTATATTTAAAAAGAGCAATACATAATTTAGAGCAAGGTTTAAAGAAGTTAAAATACCTAGAGTATTTTTAGTTGAAGCACTTTTGGTTGCTAGCGACAGGAACCAGCTCCATCTAGTTAAAGCAGAAGAGGGAATTTATTGGCTCTGGAAGTGTGGGGGGCGGGAGGGGCCTTGGATTCAGACCTTGGCTGGATCGGGGGTCTCAAGAGAAGGGCATCTGTAGGTTGGTCTTTGTCAGCTGCCCCCCTTGGCAGTTGCTTCCATTTTCTGTGAGGACAAAGGTGACTGCTGGCATCACAAGCCCTTTATTAACCCCCTCAGTGACCCCAGGGGAGGGACAGGCCTTGGCCCCACCAGTCCCGCCTTGGGTCCCTGCCACCCTGACCTAGGAAGTAGAGGCTCTAGTTGGACAGACCCAGTTCCATGCCCACCTCTGGAGCACATCGGGCCTGGGAGCGTGGGTCCATCCCAAACAGAATATAAGAACTATGAGTGGTGAGGGACAGGTCCCCAAAAGACAGAGGGGGTTCCAGTACCTTCAAGCAAGAGACTTTTAGCAACTCTTCCCACTCCCCATCCCAACCCTGGATCAGTCTCAGGCATGAGTCAACACAACAGCTTAGTCATCCTCAATCCAGGTCCTGGAAGTCGAGGGAACTTGTTAAACCCTTCCAGCTCGCCCTGGTCTGTGCCAACAAGGTGGTCAGCTCTGCTGACCCCAGCCCTCGAGGACGGTGCAGGACCGGCTGCCGGCTGCCCTCGGCCAGAATAAGCTTGTCAACACGCTCGATCTAGCATCCTCCCCAAGAGCCCCAATCAGCGCCCCCAGCACTGGCTTCGATGGGCCCCCTCTGTGACACCAGCTTCTATCAGAAACTCGCTTGATTGTGTCTCAGGAGTCACTCGTTTTCACCCTGTTGGAACCAATGAAAATTGATCCACCACCGTTGTAATCCCTGGCCCTGAGCCCCTTGTCCCTAGCAAGATGACTTACAGCCCCAGGATCTGTCCTGCGACAGCGTGGGGGGAGTCACCCGTCCAACCTGACCTTCCTTCCACACTCAGGGCCCTTCAGTTTGTGCCTCCGTCCCATCCCGTCCACCGCACCTCTGATCCCCTCATCATGCCTGGGTCACACCGTTTTGTGGCGAACAGGACCAGGCCACGAAACCTCATTGCAGTGAATGAAGCGAGCTCTGTCCTAGAGTCAGTCATATAACAATGGTGCTGTTATTGTATAGTCGATAAGTCGTCTCCAGCTCTTTGCAAACCCAGGGACTGCAGGCCCGCTGGTTCCTCTGTCCATGGGATTTCATAGGCAAGAATACTGGAGTGGGTAGCCATTTCCTTCTCCAGGGGATCTTCCCAACCCAGGGATTGAACCTGCGTCTCCTGCTTTAGAATTGGATTCTTTACTACTGAGCCACCTGGGAAGACTCCACGGATCATGGCTTGTACTGGTGACCTACTGGGTGACACATTTCTTGACTCTCTCTGAACCTCACCTGGAAAACCAGGGCAGTCCTTGAACCCCCGTGTGGCTGTGAAGATGAAACTCGGTTATCAATTGGGAACATGCAGCATAAACTGTAAAGGACTGTACCCCTGAAAGAGGTCATTGCCATGCTCACCATCATCACCCTGATGAAGCCCCTCCTCAGAGGGAGGCCACAGGTGACAACCAGCTTCTAACCTAACAGCCGAGCAGGTGTCTTGGGAGACAGACCCCAGGACGAGCTTTGGTTCACCCGGCACTGATGGCTGAATTCCTGCAGGAGAAAGAGGCCGAAGCGGTGACCCCTGCAATGGGACCCACACAAGCCAGCCCACAGCTGTTCTCGAGTTCAAGAAAATAAGTGCTTCAGGGCACCTCACAGCGAGAGCAGAACACAGTCATTACTGGAAATGACAGACGCCGGCTGATTGAGTGAATTTTTCTCAGCCAAACCCGAAATTACTTGCGCTATTGATGGAGGCTAATGGGAAAGGCAAAAATCCCCTGCAGGGAGCCTGCTGTGTCCCCAGAGGCAGGCAGGGCCCGCTGACTCCCCTGCCTGATACATCCTTCCCTGCACTGTCTGCTGGGGTTGGGGGGTGCCTAACGTGGGCCAAGACCCGGGTCTCAGAGGCAGCAGATGTTTAATAAGCTGCCGTCAAGACTTGCTGGGATTATTAACAAACTGATCCGTCCTCACTACTGATATCTGTTACTGGGACCTGTTTCCCCACCCCCACCCTCCACGTGCCTTTCGGGGAGGGGGAATGGGTTATGGCCTGGTTGCTGTGTTTCCATAGCAGGCTTGTGCTCCCAGACCCTCACCCGAGTACTGTGGCATTTTGTTTTTACTGTGGTAGGATATATCTAACGTGAAGTTGCCCATTTCAACCATTTTTAAGTGCACATTTCAGTGGCATTAAGTGCATTCACATTGCTGTATGATCACCACTGTCTATTTCCAGAGTTCTATCTTCCCAAATGGAAGTCTGTGCAATAAACAACGATTCCCCATCGGCCCTTCACTCCAGCCCTGGGCAAACACCCTTCCACTTCCTGTCTCCATGAAGATGACTCCTCTGAAAGTGTTAGTCCCTCAGCTGGGTCCGACTCTTTATGACCCCATAGACTGTAGCCCACCAGGCTCCTCTGTCCATGGAATTCTCCAGGCAAGAATACTGGAGTGGGAAAGCCCTTCCCTTCTTCAGGGGATCTGGTTCTCCCGCATTGGCAGGCAGCTGAGCCACCAAAGAATCAAAAGGAGCTCCTAGGAGTAGAATCATGCAGTACTTGTGTTCTGGCTTATTTCACTTAGCATAAACCTTGAGGAAGGTTTATTCAACTTGTAGCAGACATCGGGATTTTCTTCCTTTTTCTGGCTGAATAATATTCCATGTGGATGCCACATATTGTTTATCCCTGTATCCACTGATGGACACTGGGCTTGCTTCTACCTTTTTTTTTTAATTTATTTGTTTTTAGTTGGAGGATGATTGCTCTACATTATGGTGTTGGTTTCTGCCATTTATCAACATGACACTTCTACCTTTTGACTATTGTGAACGATGCTGCTACAGACACGGGTGTACCGGTAACCCTCTGAGTCCCAGCTTTCCATTCTCTGTGGTATTATTCAGAAGTGGAATTGCTGGAGCCTTTGCTCAGTCTATACTGAATGTTTTGAGAACCCACCATACCGTTTTCCACAGCAGCTGCACGAGACCATGCTCCCATCAGCGCAAGGCTTCCAGTTTCTCCACATCCTGGCTAACACTCGAGTTCCCTTTTTTGATGAAAGCTACCCTAGAGGGCGTGAGGTGGTGTTTCACTCTTTTAAGACCTGCCAACATGCCCTTCTCCCGTGGACCACAAGCCCGGGGGCAAGACCTCTGCAAAACCGGCAGGGTGCCAGCTTTGGGGTGGCAGTCTATGGTGGTGTATAGACTGCCACCCAGCGTTGAGTCCAACTCCACTGCCTCCATTACCCCCTCCCCGCCAGTCCCCCTCCCACTCCAGACGCTGGCTTCCTTGCCCAGCACGTCCAGAGGACCGGCCTGGCATCCTCCCAGCTCACACAAGCCACAATTTGCTCTTCAAATCGCCAAACTGTTTACCAACAGCAGACTTCTCCTTCGCACTTAGCTGATCTGCAAAACTGGTAATTAACCCAAGCCCAGCCGCCTCATGCTGATGTGAACAATGGCTCAACAGGAAAACCCGCAGAAACGGCTCAAAGGCCCAGCCTCTCTCCTCCACTGAAGCCCATGCCTGACACAGCCTGACCTCAGTCCTGCCAAGGGCAGCGGGGAAGGCCGCGCTCAAGATTCATCGGGGAGGGCTTGACTCCTTCCAGCGAGGCTGGGGGTTCCCTCTGAAGGAAGAGGCAGCTCATCAAGTGATGCCAAGCCCATCCAAGGACTGGAAGGAGGCCCTCCTGAGGCTGGCGGCCTGAGGACAAGGCCTGTAAGTGCTCGGCTAGCAGGAGGCAACAGAGGGCATAGCCAGAGTTCCAGCCAGCCAGACTGGGACGGGGTCCCATGCCCACCACTGTCCAACTGTGTGACCTTGAATGAGTCACTTAGCCTCTCAGAGCTCCCGCTTCCTCACCTGTGACACAGAAACAGTAAGAACACCATGCTTCTAGGGCTTTGTGATGTCTCAACAGAGACCAGTCATGTCCGGCTCTTTGCAACCCCATGTACTGTAGCTTCCAGGCTCCTCTGACCATGGGGATTCTCCAGCTCATGCCCTTCTCCAGGGGATCTTTTCTACCCATGGATCGAACCCATGTCTCCTGCATCACAGGCAGATTCCTTACCACCTGAGCCACCAGAGAAGCCCAAGAATACTGGAGTAGATTGCCATGCCCTCCTCCAGGGAAAGTGGAAGTCACTCAGTCGTGTCCGACTCTCTGCGACCCCATGGACTGTACAGTCCATGGAATTCTCCAGGCCAGGATACCAGAGTGGGTAGCCTATCCCTTCTCCAGGGGATCTTCCCAACCCAGGGATCGGACCCACATCTCCTGCATTGCAGGCAGATTCTTTACCATCTGAGCCACCTGGAAGATCATCCACAAAAAGCTTCTGCAGGAGCTGACATGAGCCTCACTCCAGAGACAGAGGGAGATGGGCTTGAACCCCAACTCTGCCTCCCACTTCCCTTGGGATGCTGGGTCCTAACGTCTCTGTGCCTTGCTTTCCTCCTCCGGAAATAGGAACACAATGCCCATTTCACTGCACTTTGGCACATGTTACAGGAGATGGTGTGTATGAAGGCCAAGCATGATGGCCGTGGAGCCCTCCTGAAGTGTCATAAACAGTGGGTGGTCCTGGGAGATGCCTCAGCCCCCAACACACTTTCAGAGGAGGGATCGGCGCTCAGTAATGCTCACCTCTAATCAGGTGCACCCGGGTGACGTCAGGCAAATGTCCAAGGCCCTGCCCAGTGCCTGGGCTCCTCAGCATTGACAGTCCTGCCATGCACTGTGAGGCCCAGGTCCTCAGAGAAGCACAGCTGAAGGAGAAGCTGCCTGGGGCAGGCAGGAGGGGCTGGGGTCTTGCAAGGAGGGGATAGCATGGCAGGCATAGGCCACACGGCCAGAACCCCCCTTCCCATCAGGACAGCCTTCTCCTGCGTTGTCAGGTCCTGTCCCTAAACCCTGTCTGGGGGTGACAGGCAGCTTGGCCAGAGCCTTGTGGGCCGGGCACTCCAGGATGGGAAGCCTGCTCTAGAAGAACCAGACTGACTTGAGTGACCACCTTACGACCCAGGGGGACCCAGGCTGACTTGTTAGGCCCTGAGGCACAGGGCATGTGAACGTAAGATACAGCCCTTACGTGCAAGCTCCCCCAGTCTAACAGGTGAGGCAGACCCAGACTTACAGGGATGGGGAGCAGGAACAGAGGGGACAGAGAGGCCCGGCCCCAGTCTAGAGCCCCAAGGAGCTTCCTCGAAGAGGACATGGAGGCAAAAGCAAATTAAAAGAGGTGCTGGCGGGTGCGAGCATTTCATAGGCTGGTCAGGCATTTGATGAGCTTTCCTCAAACCCGGTCAGTGTCCAGCCAAGGCCCAGAGGGGCTCAGAGACTGCTGGGCCCTCGCCCTGGCTCCTGGATTGCCAGGTGGAGCCTGTGGGTGTGTAAGGGACCTAGGATCCCAGGGGAGGCCATCCCAGTGCAGTGGGGCCACAAGTTGAGGGGACTGGCATCGAGTGAGGTGAAGGTCAAACCTCCCCAGAGAGGAGCCTCACGACCCTGGGCCCCGGGGTGTAACTGGGCAGTCACAGGTCAGATGAGTGGCTGCAGCTGGACTGTTTCTCAGCATCACGGGACTCAGAGCAGAGCACGCTTATGTACTCTTGTTCCCAGCTGCCATGGAGACGCGAGCAGAGGGATGCTCTTTTTTCCTGCAGAATCTTGTTGCCATTCATTTGTCTGCTGTGTAGGGATGTGCAGGCTCACAGGCCTGGGGGATTCCAGGACTTCCCTTTCATCTGCATTTCCACCCCTTGCAGGGCTCCCGGCAGGCAGTGCCGCCATGCCCCCACCCACCCACAGTGCAACCCCATGCCCAAGGGTCCAGCTTCAAAGAAGGGTGAGCAGGAGAAGAAGGGGGTGCTCTTCAGGAGACAGGGCCTCAGAACATGGCCATGATTCACCACGCCTGAACACGAGCCACCATAAATAATGGAACACATTCGGACATGGTGATTCAGTGCTTCAAAATATAGAAAGGCCATTTAGTATTGGTGACAAAATTAGATGAAAGGCTTCACTCCTTCAGATGAAGAAGCAGGCGGAGCGGTGCTGAGAAAGAACAGGGCATCACCTCCACATACTCTGAATGGAAACGCGAATGTCCCCTGTGGCCGGACAGGATGACCAGCCCAATCTGCTCTGGTGTCACCTGGGGTAGTAGACAGGTATGCACCCAGGAATTCTCCCGTGATGGAAACGCATGTTAGGAGAACCGCTGTTTCTCCATGAAATAAAGAGTTAAGAGCTGGAATGTTTTACAATAACCAAGACCATTGACAGATAAATAGATAAAGAAGATGTGGTACCTATATACAATGGAATACTACTCAGCCATGAAAAAGACCAGCACCATGGCCATAGCTAGCGATTATCATAGTACTAAGTGAAGTTAGGTCAGAAAGAGAAAAATGCCATACGATACCACTTAAATGTGGAATCTAAAACATGACACAAATGAAAAATGAACCTATCTCCTAAACAGAAGCAGAATCACAGACATAGAGAATATACTGGTGGTTGCCAAAGGGGAGGGGTTTGGGAGAAGGATAGAGTGGATGGTTGGCGTTAGCAGATGTAAGTTTTTGTATATAGAACAGATAAACAACAAGGTCCTACTATATAACCCAGAGAAATATATTCAATATCTATGATAAACCATAACGGAAAAATATTTTTACAAGAGTGTGTGTGTGCATGTATATATGGATATATATTTTTTTTCCCCCTGGTGGTGCTAGTGGTAAAGAACTTGCCTGTCAGTGCAGGAGACATAAGAGATGCGGGTTCGATCCCTAGGTCAGGAAGATCCCCCGGAGGAGGAAATGGGAACCCACTCTAGTATTGTTGTCTGGAAAATTCCATGGACAGAGGCGCCTGGTGGGCTACAGACCACGGGGTCGCAAAGAGTTGGACATGACTGAGTGACTGAACAACAGTAGTAAATATATTGAGACACCCATATGTCACAGGACACATTTGGAAGTGCTCGTATATGGATAAGAAAATTTATGTCTTTGTATTGGCTGTTTATTTCTTCCCCAGAGAAGCAGTGTTTCCCAATAACACTGGAGGGAGGCATCAAGGTCTTACAAGCTTCCTCTGACAGATGAGGAAACCAAAGCCAAAAGAAAAGAAGATGTTATCCCAGGTTGCTCAGAAAAAGATGACATCTTCGAGAACGTACCAGAGGTTTCAACTGCACCTCCGTACTGCAGAAGTACTGCCACATTTATCATCCAGTGCGAATTGCTCCCCGGCTCAGAGAACTGAGTGGACATGTCCCGTCGGCCAGTGTGTGGGCCTCTGTCCTCTGGTCTCCTCCTTTCCTCATGTGGTCCCTCATCTCTGGCCTTGTGGCGTTGCTGGGTGGGGGTGTCATTATTCTGGTGCATCAGGAGGGCCCTGGCCTGTTCCCACATAGCAGGGGCTCTCCTCCCCTTGGGGCTCGGTAGGGAAGAGCATCTTCCAGCCAAGAGGAACTTCGTCTTCCTGGGCCTGCAGTGAAGAGGCCACACAGGAGCCAGCCCTGCCCTGGGGACTCTGGGTTGGCCCCCACACGTGAGCAAAGTCTAAGAGGTTTCTGTGTTGGGTGCTAAGAACTTGAAGCTCAAGCCATTTGGCCTGGCGAGAGGCAGAGAGCTGTGGAGACCCCTTTAGAGGCCTGCCCTGGACTCGGACACTGCCTTCTGCCACAGTAGCCAAAGGCATTCCCTGGGCCACCGTGGGAGAAGCCAGGACGGCCCAGCCAAAACACCTGCATTTAGAGGCACAGTCCCTCCCGACGGTGCCACACTCAGGGCCAAAATTCCTCAAGGGAGGTGCTGCCTCCCTTTTCTATCCCTCCTTTGGGGGGCCCACTTCTAAGAAAAAGGGCTGAGTGCCTTGCACTGCCTCCAGGCCGGTCACTAGCCTGGGGTCCCTCACTACTGCCCCGGGACCCTGACCATCAGGGACCTTCCCACTTCTGGCCTCTGCCAGGCATGTAGGGCTGAAGGGACTGCCCGCTCAGGATCTGGCCCTCCCCCCACCGACCCACTTCCAGACCACCCACCCTGAGACACCCAGGGCCTGGGGACTCCCTGCACAGACAGGGCTATGCAGGAAGGATGGGAGCAGAGCTTGGCTGTGCTCGTTGGGGTTCCACATGTGTTGGTGCAGGGAAGCGGGGATGGGGGAAGAGGGCAGGAGGGCTCTTGGTGTGGGGTGGACCTGGGTGATTTTCAAAGTGAGACATGGAATTCGAGTCACTTCAATTCTGTCATTCACGCGACCACTTGGAGCTTTAGCTTGTGTATAAAATTTAAAAGAGTTTGACAGAGCATAAACTGCAAATGTAATCTTGTTTGGAAAAGTATGAAATTTAGTTCAGCTCGGTGAATCTTCACAAAGTGAGCAGACTTTAGAACCACTCACCAGATCAAGAAATAAAACCTTGCCAGAATCCCCAGAACTCCCTTAGTACCCCTTTCCAAGGGTAATCGCTATCTTGGGTGCTAAGATGACAGATCCGCATTGCCCATTTTTGCACTTAAATGCAATCATCCACACGGCTGCACGTGGGTGCAGTTCGCTGGCTCTCATTCTGTGCAGTATTCCATCATACAAATACTCTGCAACTTACCTGTTCTGTTGGTGAACATTGGATCACTTCCAGTCCTGGGCTATTGTGAATATTGCTGCCGTAAGCACCCTTGCACAAGTGTTTTGGTGAACTTGGGTACGCACAGTTGTTGAATATGTAACCAGGAGTCTTCTTGCTGTATCAAAGGGGGTATTTATACCAGCTTGATTTATGCTGCCAGAAAACACCCACCAGCAATGTAAGTGCTGCAATTGGTTCACATCATTTCCTCTGGAGAAGGGATAGACTACCCACTCCAGTGTTCTTGGGCTTCCCTGGTGGCTCAGCTGGTAAAGAATCTGCCTGGAGTGTGGGAGGCCTGGGTTCGATCCCTGGGATGGGAAGATCCCCTGGAGAAGGGAATGGCTACCCACTCCAGTATTCTTGCCTGGAGTATTCCATGGACTATACATCCATGGGGTCTCAAAGAGTCGGACACGACTGAGCAACTTTAACTTCACTTCATTACTGCCCTTGGAATGGTCAACTTTCTGACTTCAGCCATTCTTGTGGGTGTGTAGTATCTCATTGTTGTCTTAGTTTCTATTTCCCTGTGACTAATAAATAAAGCTGAGTGCTCTTATAGGTTTATTATCCATGTGTATATGCTCTTCTGTAAAGTCTCTGTTCAAGGTTTTCTATTGGGTCATCTGTCTTATTTATTTGAAGGAGTCGTATATTCAGAATTCAAGTCTCACTTTTGGCAAATTTCTTCTCCCATTCTGTTGTTTGCTTTGTGTCTTTTTTTGAACAGATGTTCTTAAGTTTAATGCAGTACAATTTATCACTGCTTCTTTTATGGATAGTGCTTTTTGTGTCTTAAGATATTTGCCTACCCCAAGATCATGAAGATATTCTTCTATATTCCTTTTTAGAAAATTTTTGTTTTGCTTTGAAAAACTGTGTCTACAATCCATCTGGAATTGGCATCTGTGTATGGCACGAAGTAGTGATCACAGTCACTTTTTTTCTGATTGGGTACCTAATAATCCCCAACACCTTTTACTGAAAAGGTCACCCTTGCCCTCACTGCGCTAGACTTCACCTTTGCAAAAAATCAAGTGGACCCAGTGTGTGCCAGTCTGTGTCTGGATTCTCTGTTCTGCCCCATTGATCTATGTGCCTATCCTTGGCAATTACCGAGCTGTCTTAAATGCTGTAGCATCATAATAAATCTTGGAGTCTGGTAGTCTAAATCCTCTGTTTTGTTATTGCTCTTTAAGATCATTTAGTTTTTCTTGGTCCATTGCATCCCCCTGCAAATTTTAGAATCAACACACACACACGCAGACAACCTCTTGAGCTCTGTATTCTAGATCTATTTGTGTTTCTCTGAAACGCTGTATGGTATACATATCAATCAGAGGCCAGTCGGGAAACAGAAACCTCACTAAATATTTCAAGCAAAGAGGAATTTAATTCAAGAAGCTCATGACAAAGGTGTGAGAAGGGGTAACCTAGAGACGGGGAGAGGGGTGTGACCTAGGGACCAGGGAGCTGCTACCACTTCCAGGCTGGAGGTGCAGAGCGGGCACTAAGCAGAGATAAGGAAGCATCAATGCCAGTTTGGGGCCATGTCCGAGCTCGCCCCGATCTTGCTGGACCTGGGCCACTGCTGCCCCAGAGCCTCCAGCATGAGCAGATGGACTCATATCTTTGCCCGCTGCTACTGTTGCCTGTGTCTCTGTGAAATCTGCTGAAATCCTGCCCTCAGTCCCTGAGAAGGTGACTCTATTTGGAGACAGGGTCATCACAGATGTGATTAGTTAAGCTGAAGTCGTATTGGAGTCGGGTGGATGCTACTCCAACAGGACCAGGCTCCTTACAAAAAGGAGAAAATCAGACACAGACATACACACTGTGCGAGCATCATGTGAAGATGAAGGCCAAGATCCCGGTGATGCTTCTACAAGTCAAAGAAGCCAGCAAACCTCCAGATGCCGGGGGGAGCCCCGGAGCAGATTCTCCCTCCTGATCCCCAGAAGGTACCAGCCCTCCCTGGACTTCCGGCCTGCAGAGCTGAGAGACAGTAAATGTTGCATCAGCCACCCCATCTGTGGTGCTCTATTACAACAGTCCCAGCTAATTAACACACCCACCCTCCTTGTCAGAACCCGCCTGGCCAGGGAGCCTGGGACGTGTGGTTGACAGGCTTCCAGCCTGGCTGCACAGAAAAGGAAGGAGATCAAGAACAACAGACGAATATCCAGCCCCACGTGCAACACCAGGGGTGGCCCGTCCACCACCTGCCATGGACACCAGGTGGCCACCAACAGGACTGCGATGGACACCCCCCGACAGGAGCCTCTCTGTATGAACTTGGGGATTTATGACAAGGCACAGAATTTCTGCAATGCTGCCTCTCCAAGGCGGCCTTCAGGCTGTTGCTGGCCTGGCCCCTGCTTCTCCCTCACCTCATCTGCTCCTCCTCTCAGCTTCAGCCACACTTACCCTCCATCCCTGTCTCAGGGCCTTTGCACTTGCTGTCCCTTCTGTTGGAAGCCTATTTCCCCACACTTTCTTTCTTTTTTTTTTATAATATTTATTTATTTGGCTGCATTGGGTCTTAGTTGTGGCACATCGGATCTTTGCTGCATCATGGGGGAGGTTTTCATTCAGCGCATCAACTCTCTGGTTGTGGTACATGGGCTTAGTCCCCCTGAGTCATGTGAAATCTTAGTTCCCTGACCAGGAATCGAACCCATGTCCTCTGAAATGCAATACAGATTCTTACCCACTGGACCACAAGGGAAGTCCCTCCTCCACATTTTCAACTAAAGGGCCCCACCTCGCTGTGCATCTAAAACACCTATGCCCCCACATCCCTCCTTGCTCACACCTCTTACCTTCGTTTGCTTTCTTCATTTCAATGTCCAAAAGGATAATAGATTTACTTACTGGCTCTAGGATAAACATGGCAGAATCTCGTCTGACTGGTTTGTTGCTGTGCCCCCAGAGTCCAGAAAAGGGCCTGGAAAATAGAGCAAGTGCTCAATAAGTTTATTGAATGAATAAACACTTTGACTTTCCCAAACCATGAAACAGAGCTGATTCACCCAGGCATGGACTGAAAGAAAAAGCCAACTCAGAGCAAGCCTGACCTTGGGGGTCACCAGCTGCCCCAGAGCTTACCAGCTTTCCCTAGGTCTCTGATCTCCTGCCCACAGCAGCTCTGCCCATATCCTCTGCCCTTACTCCCAGTGGGGGGACAGAGGGAAGGGGGCAAGACCAGAGCTGGGGAGACCAGGATGGCAACCAGGCAGGAGAGGAGACAGGGCTGAGCTGGGAGGATACAGTGGGCGGGAAAGGAGGTCCTGGGCTGGAGCATGTCAGGGGGCTTAAATAAAACAGCATGAAGGATGATGTTTGGGTTTCTAGCTTGGCACTAGATGGCTAGATGCTAAGATGGGGACCCAGCAGGAAGAGCAGTTGACTGGGGATGAACTGAGTTTGGGGGTCTGGGGGGCACTGCGGCAGGGTGTTGGAAATATAGCTCTGCAGCTCCGAAGACATTCAAATTGCAGGTGAATCTATGAAAACCTTTATAAATATATTTTTGTTTCACCAGAATTAAATCTTAAAGCGGCTCATGGAACAAAGAATCAACCACCCTTTACACATCTTAAATTAACAAAGATAAGTACTGCATAATTACCTTCCATTTCAGAATCCCAGTCCCCAAGAGGGTCAGTGAGAGTCTTGCAAAAAGAATTAGGCTTTGTTGCAAGTAACATGTGTACAGGAAGCATCTTTTTTGTGTGTCTGTTCTTCTACCCAAATGTTCAATGCCTTAATGATTTTATGACTCAGAATTGTTTATTCCTGCCTCCTGGGTCTCGCCACAGTCCCAGCGACATGAAGAATGTACATCCTCAAAATGGAAAAAGCCTCTGTTGATCTTTATCTAACCTGTTTGGCAGAGCTGAGCAGCTTCCGTTCACAGCCCCGAGGTGGGTGGGTGGTCTCAGCTCTGCTTGGATAACCTCAGAACCCAAACACCTGCCACACGCCCACTTACTCTCCCATGACTTCTTTCATCTCCCCCAAGCTTCACCGCAGAAAGCCACAACTCCAGTTCTGCTGAGTTTTTCTCCCTTTCTTTGTCCAATTCCCAATTCTTCCTTTTTCCAATTATCTCCTACAGCACTGATTCACAATTCACTTCTACAAGAACCGTGATTCTCTTGTTGGAGGTGAAAAAGAAGTGAACCTGCATATTCTAGAATGTCACAGCAGTGAGATCCCAGGATGGAATTCACCAATTCGACAATTATTTGGGGAATGTTTACTATGTGTCTATTGTTGCCTTAGTCCTGGAGATATACTGAGGGGTGGAAAAGAGGGAGGCTGTTTCCTGTTGGAAGGGAAAGTCCAGCGGGGGAACCAGAGCATAATTAATTACAGAAAAAAGTGTGAAGTTGCTCCTGTGACAAGTGTCATAGATGAGGCTATGGTGGTCCTATGAGTGTATTTAACGTTCATAGATAGATAGAGTGGACCTCATCAAGGAGATCAAGACAGACTTCCTGGAGGAAGTGCCAATTGACCAGAGGTCTGAAGGTGACATTAAACAGGCAAAAGAAGATGGGAAGGATCCTCTTTGTAGTGAAAACACAGGGCCAACAGTCTATGTGGGCAAAACAAAGGGCACAATGAGAGTTCAGAGGGGCTGCGGGCAGAGGCAGGGGGAAGGCAGAGGTGAGTCTGAGAAGCAGGACCGCACAGACCTTCCATCATCTGTTAAAGACTTGTTTTTATCTCAAGAGTAATGAGAAGTCAGTTCGTGTTTAAAACCAAGGCAAGATGATGTCAGGTCTGCATTTCAAAGAGATCACCCAGGATACAGTGTGGAGAGCAAATCAGTGGGGGACATCTGGGAGCTGGAAGGCTGGGTGCAGCAGGTTGACAAAACACGGCAACAGCGCAGCAACCGTGGAGGTGGGGGTGACTAGCGGGGTGGATTTAAGAGATACCTGGGAGGCAGAGATGACTGGTTGTGGGGGCGACCGGATCTGGGGGAGGTGAGGGAGAAGGCACATGAGATAACTTCTGTTTCTGGTTTGTGTAATTATCGTTATCACTCACTGAGGCAGAAAACCCCAGAGGAGACCAGACTGGGGGCAGGTTAGAAGTTCAATTTTGGGCACACTGAGTTGCCTTTGAGGTAGCCATTCCTTCTGAAGACTCCTCTTCCTAAAGTACTTTTTAATTTTTTTGGCCACACCATGAAGGCATGTGGGATCTTAGTTCCCCAACCAGGGATCAAACCCACACCCTTTGCAATGGGAGTGCAAAGTTGTAACCACTGGATTGCTGGGAAATTCCCCTGAAATACATTTTTTAAAACTGCTCTCAGTTTTCATCTACATTTTACTTATTTGGCTCTTATCCTTGAAGACGGTTTTGGCCTGGTATAGGGTTCAAATCGGCATTCATTTCCTTTCAGCACCGTGCCTTCTAATTTTGCTGCAGAGACATCAGCAGTTGATCTGTATTGTCCTTTGAAGGTGATCTGCCTTGTTACAGTGGCTGCTTTTACGATCTTCTCATTGTCTTTGGTGTTCCGTAGTTCCACTGTGATGTCACTAGGTATGGATTTCTATTTATTTATTCTGCTTGGAAATGGTTTTTGGTTTGTTTGTTTGCCTGAGCTTTGGAAAGCTTAAAAAAATCCCCAGGTGTTTCTAACCTGCAGACGTGTTTAGCAAACCCTGGAGCAGATAAAGCCATGTTCAAGTGTACACGCTCAGTTGTTTCAGTCGTGCTCTTTGCGACCCCATGGACTGTATCGCACCAGTCTCCTCTGTCTATGGGACTTCCCAGGAGGAGTACTGGAGTGGGTTGCCATGCCTTCCTCCAGGGGATCTTCCTGACCCAGGGATGGAACCCACTTCTCCTACATCTCCTATATTGACGATGGGTTCTTTGTCACTGAGCCACCAGGAAAGCCCCAGATAACGCCATATTCCAGCCCAAATGTGGCAAAAACAACAAAACAAAACAAAAAATCTGGGGAATTGTTATAGTTCCTGAATCTGATGATTGGTGTCTTTCTTTAAGTACTGCTTCTCCCCCATTCTCTGTGTTATCTCAGTCTGGAATTCCAGTCAGTGACTTATTAGACCTTCTCACTTTACCAGCCACCGTGTCTTTTTTTTATTTTTTAATATTTTTTATTTATTTGGCTGCACCGGTCTTAGTTGTGGCATGTGGGATCTAGCTCCTGATCAGGGATCAAACCCCAGGCCCCTGCTTTGAGAGCATGGAGTCTTAGCCACTGGACCACCAGAAAAGTCCCCAACCGGCTACCATGTCTTTTTGCCTCTTTTGCATTTTTCACATACCATTTTCTAACTCTCTTCTTCTTTTTTTTAAAAATTCATTCAGCAGCTCGATTACCCTCATATTTTTTCTTTTTTTTAATTTAAATTTATTTATTTTAATTAGAGGCTAATTACTTTACAATATTGTATTGGTTCTGCCACACATCAACATGAATCTGCCATGGGCATACACATGTTCCTCATTATTTTCTTAAAAAAAAAAAAAACTTTTATGGGTGTACGTGCAAAAAAGTATACCTCATAATTTTATAGCTTGATGAATTTTCACAAACTAAACCCATTCATGTAGTCAACACTTAATAGAATATTACCAGTGACTCCCTCTCTTTTATGTATCTTTTTTTTTCCTACTTTTTGGTCACACTGCACAGAATGTGGGATCTTAGTTCCCTGACCAGCGATTGAACCAGTACCCCCTGCATTGGAAGCATGGAGACTGAATAGTATTCCAATCCAGGTCTACTCTTTCACATATTAATAGATGTTCAGGTTGCTTATATTTTGAGTTATCAAAAATTAAACTGTTATGACCGATCTGAAGTAAGTCATCTTTATGAACATGTTTTCATTTCTTGTGGGTAAATATCTATGAGTAGGATTTCTGGACCATAGGTTGGATGTGTGTTTCACTGTGTAGGACTCTTCCCAAACTGTTGTTTGATTTTCATCCAGCATCTGTACTATAAGCTTTTTTCAGACACCCAAATTCCCAGGTTCCTGAAAACGGAAGCTATACACCTCTCTTCCCACACCCAGGGAAGCTAGAACCAGAAAAGTAAAAGAATAGACCCCTCCCCTCACCTTCATGTCCCCCAGGCCAAGTCCACGTGCACAGAGAGAAGAGGAAAGATAATCCCTAAAATCCGCGCAAGATCTGAGTGAGCTGGCCTTTATTGTCTGAAAGTGGTGAGAAATCTCGGGGTTTGCCCAAAATATTGCTCAGAGCTGGGAAAGAACGATTAAACAGAACATATGGAGGCAGCGACTGGAGAGCCATGAACCTTATTTCCTGTTCACTCCCCTGGTTTAGACTATCAGAACTCAGCCTCCTCCACGCTCTCTCCTTACTTCGCTCCCCTCCCATCTTGGCCTCTGATACCTGGCTACCAGCCTGGACTTGGCAGGACAAGAGCCAAGACTCAGGAAAAGCTGACAGAACAGAAGGGAAGGCAGAACAAAGGAGCCGTGGAGAACGAACTCTGATTAAAGAAGCTCACTTGGGACTTCCTTGGAAGTCCAGTAGTTAAGACTCCATGCTTCCAATGCAGGGGGCACTGGTTTGGCCCCTGGTCAGGGAACTAAGATCCCACATGCTGCACAGTGTAAAGATAAAAAAAAAAATTAAAAATACATTAAAAAAAAATAAACAAGTTCTCTGGCCTACAAGTGGAGGACATCTCTCGGCTACAACTCGACCCCCAGGACCGTGCCTCTGTCTCCTCGAGGACCCCCTGGCGTCCTCCCAAGGTCCACAGCTGTTGACCTCTGCAATGCCTGTGAATGCTAGTGGCATGTGTGACATCTCTGAGCTCCATTTCCAGTGCCATCCGCCCTGGAGGAGGAAAGAGAAGCCTGAGGTCTGACGGCCTGCCACAGACTGAGCAACTGTACAGAACAACTCAGAACCAGGGCATCAATGCTAATCAAGCAAATTAGCCATTGCAGGCATGTTCACAAAAGCCAGCAGAGTCAATGGGGTGCGATTCATTAGCACCCTGTCCCTAATGGCCTCTGCCAGCTCCTCATCCCTGAACGAAGACCAGGTTGGGGCTGGAACTGTGCAAGGCTGGCAGGGGGCCCTGCAGGCGGCTCTGGCCTTCGTCCAGAACCTCGGCTGGCTACCACGCCCACCCACCGCTTCCTTTCACTCAGCCCTATTTTCTTCTGGGTTCCCTGTACCTGGAATGTCCTTTGCTGTTCTCTTCACCTGGCTAATGCCTTTTCATCCTGTAGTCCTCACCCAGGTATCACCTCCTCTAGGAAGCCCTCTCTGATTCCATAGGTTAGATGAGGGGCCCTCTTCTAGGCTCCCACATCCATCACTGATCAGTCTCCCCCAGAGTCTGGGCTCTGTTGCCAGAGGAGGGGACCAAATCCCAGATGGAAGATGCCCACCCCTTTTGTCTTGATCACAGAAGGTTGTATCAGGGTTCTTAGGGTGCAAGCATCAGAAACCCACTCTGGCTCCCTTTAGGGTCCCAGGAAGGGTGAATGGCCTCAGCTACAGCAGGAACAGAGTGCCTCACATATCCTCAGGGTCCAGATGGGGACACTAATGCCTGGCCTTTCTGGTCATCCCTGATGAGGGGGAATGTGGGGAGCGTCTTCTGGATGGAGTCTTTGTGTCTCTTCAGTCTAATTTGGGCCACATGCTCCATGACCTGGACCAGGGTTGAGTAGGGCTCCACGTTTGGCAGGTCCTCTTTTCCAGCAGTCATGTATGGATGTGAGAGTTGGACCATAAAGAAAGCTGAGCACCGAAGAATTGATGCTTTTGAACTGTGGTGTTGGAGAAGACTCTTGAGAGTCCCTTGTACAGCAAGGAGATCCAATCAGTCCATCCTAAAGGAAATCAATCCTGAATATTCATTGCAAGGACTGGTACTGAAGCTGAAGATCCAATATTTTGGCCACCTGATGTGAAGAACTGACTCATTGGAAAAGATTTTGATGCTGGGAAAGATTGAGGGCAGGAGGAGAAGGGGACGACAGAGGATGAGATGGTTGGATGGTATCACTAACTCGATGGACATGAGTTTGAGCAAGCTCCAGGAGTTGGTGATGGACAAGGAAGCCTGGTTGCTGCAGTCCATGGGATCGCAAAGAGTCAAACACAACTGAGAGACTGAACTGAACTATAAGTATTACTTCATTCACTCTTCAAAAACAATCTGTGAAAAGATACCACTGTTGCCCACCACGGTACAGTTGGGGAAACTGAGGCAAGAGTCAAGGATGGCCATCAGGAAAGGAGAGTGGCCAGGCTGGCCCCCCGGCCCCAGGCTTATGAAAGAAGTATGTGCATGTTGAGTGAGTGAGCAAATGCTTCAGAAAACCTTGTGGAGCTGGCATTTCCAGAGGCAGCCTGCTTCCGGAGCCAGGTGTGGGCGGGTGTTTGGCTCTTCCTGACGGATGGGTGACATTTCCCGGGGCAGCAACAGGAAGCACACCTGTCACTACTTGGGTAATTACTGCTCCCTCACTGGCCTTTCAGCCAAGCTTCGGCCCTCAAGAGTCATCGCGCTTTCTCAGGCATTCTCAGCAAGAGGCAAAGGAAAGCTTAGGAAAAGAGGGGGTGAAAATCTGGGTCGTTTTGCATCGTCAGGAAGGGAGATCACAGTTTCAGCAAATAGACCAGAGACCGAGTGAGGCCAGAGGCTGTGTTACAGGGACATGGATCCCAGAGGCCTGGAGGAATGGCGCTGAGTCCAGAGCATAGATTGGGCCGACCTGGAGCAGAGCCAGAATGGACGGCAGAAGTCCCTGGGCTGGGTTGGGTCACTTCTTCCCCATCTTCTCTTTATTTGGGGGGCTAGCTGAGCTGTTCCTCCTGATCCTGATCTTCCTCTCAGGCAGCCAAAAGGTCGGGGGCAGTTTCAGCAGAGGACAGTGCTAGGGGGTGGCGGGGGAGTGTCCTGGGGCGTGTGGTCATAGAGCACATGCTCTCCTGGGGCCCCTGTCAGTACTCCTCTCTGGTACCCCATGGTCTCCGTGGGACCCTGGCCTTGCATCCCATCTGGCCCCAGCCCTGGTTCACCCTCCCTGGTGCTGGCATCTTTCACTCCCCCCACCCCCTGGCCCTGAAGTCCAGCCCTGGTCCCAGTGGGCTCATCCCCCTCTACGGTTGTTGCCCGGTACTTGTCTGCCCCCCACCGCACAGCATTGCAGACCAGGGCTGTGATCTGTTCATTCTTGGACCCTCAGCACTCACATGGGCTCAGCCCCGTCAGGCCATGCTGGGTGGAATAATGGATGGTTCTGGATTCCTCAAACCCCACCTGACAGCCAGAGTACCATGGTGGGGGCCCTGGGTGGGCTGTCTTACATATGATCATGGTTTCCTAATTTTCCACCCCCAGGAATGCTACAGGTCCCTCTCTTCCTGTGGCTGGTTGCCACAGAAACTGTCTCACACAGGGGCTCTGGGATCCTGTGGGTCTGTGCTCATCACTGACATGGTGGCTTCTTGGGAATAAACCCAGCTCTCTGCAAGGAGCCAGGAGAACCACGGAAGGAAGGAAAGACCCCCACCTTACTGCCAATGCCTGGGGTTTGCCATCCGCTAGGGGGCCATGGATCACCTAGGCCCCTCCTGGCTGCCTTTCTGCCCCCAACCTTCTGCCCCTCTGAGGGTCTGTCCATGGGCCCTATTGTTTGAGTCTCAGATGAGGACACGGATCCAGATGCAGCATTGCCCAGGCAATGTGGTGTCAGAGGAAAGGCCTCTGGGTGGTGCCCCCAGCAGGAATCAGCATTTTAGAAGAAAACTTTGAAAGTTGAAAAGAACTTAAAAGTTACAAGAAATTCATCTCCAGGGGTCACCTTCCAGGGAGTGGGAGCTGGAGCAGGGCCCCCAGCTCCTTTAAGAGCACACCCCTTTCTGTCTTGCCCCTTCCTGAGTTTGTTCCTGTCCACACCTCACCAGCTGCTGGTCACCAGTGCAGCCTGCACCCAGTCGTGGCCACTGGTGGCCCCTGACCTGCCACTCCCCCACTGAGCCTGGCTCTTGAAGGGCACCTCCGATCTCTCAAGGCAGGAAGCAGGACCCAAGGTGTGTGCCAACCTGGACTTCTCCCTCTCCTTGGCTCTGCAGGCCCTCCACCCCCACATCCTGCTGATCTCGTCTCCAGTGTCTCTCAGATCTGCCCTTTACTCTCCCGTGTCCACTCCCAGCACGGCCATCATGGACCACATGCACCTTCAGCTCTCAGCCGGACTTCTTTCCTGGACTCCTCACACCCTCTCTGCCCCCTTCTGATCTGTTCTCCAGGCTCCAGATACAGCAATGTCAACTGGAATCATGTTGAATTTACAGATCCCTTCAGAGAGAATGGACACTACAAAATTTGATTGGGTTTTCCAATGAACACAATATGGTTCTCCATTTATTTAGGTCTTCTTTCATTTTGTTCATGAGAGATCTATAGTTTCCAACACACAAATCCTACACGTGCTTTGTTAGATTTGCACCCAAGTATTTCATGTCTTGGGAAACTATTGTAAATAGTGTTTTATTCAATTTTTTATTATTCATGGCTAGTACATGGAAATAGAAATTATTTAATTTTTCTTTTAAAATAATTATAGATTCACAAAAATTTGCAAAGATAGTACAGAGGCCCTCTGAACCCTTCACCCAGTTTTCTCCAATACTTGTATCTTATATGTCCCTGACGGCTCAGAAGGTAAAGCATCTGCCTACAATTCAGAAGACCTGGGTTAGATCCCTGGGTCAGGAAGATCCTCTGGAGAAGGAAATGGTAACCCATTCCAGTATTCTTGCCTGGAAAATCCCAAGGACGGAGGAGCATGGTAGGCTACAGTCCATGGGGTGGCAAAGAGTCGGACATGACTGAGCAACTTCACTTCACTTCTTATATAACCAGACTGCAGTATCAAAACTAGGAAGCTGACATCAATACAATTTGTGTGTACAGGTCTACATCATTTTATCATCTGTGTAGATTCACTCTCAAGATACAGTGAAAGTGAAAGTGTTAGTCACTCAGTGGTGTCTGACTCTTTGCAACCCCATGGACTATAACCTGCCAGGCTCCTCTGTCCATGGGATTCTTCAGGCAAGAATACTGGAGTGGGTTGCCATGCCCTTCTCCAGGGGATCTTCCTGACCCCAGGATTGAACCTGAGTCTCTCACATTGCAGGCAGATTCTTTACTGTCTGAGCCACTAGGGAAGCCCCCTCAAAATACAGAATGAAATACAATTGATTTATGTATATTGACTTTCTATCCTGTAATTTTGCTAAACTCATTTTTTAGTTCTAGTGAGATATCTTTTATAGATTACTTGAGATTTTTGACAAAGTTAATCATGTCATCTATGAATAGAAGCAGTTTTCTTTTGTCCTTTCCAGCATGGATGATTTTTTTTTTCTCTTGCCCTATTGCATTGGCTAAGACTCAATCTCCAGGGCTTGTCTAAGGTATCTTTGCTCCCCATGACTCCCCATCTGGGTCACATTCTCCCTCCCAGATTACTGTAGGCAGCCCTCCTCTGCTCACAGCACCCACCAAGGCCAGGACTCCTCCTGCCTGGTCCTCTCTCAGAGTCGCTGCTCACTCTCTTCTTTCCTCCCATATTCAGCCTTCCATCTCTGAATCCCTCCCAGCCTTCTAGGACCATCTGTGGGCTCCCTCCTCCATGCAGACCTCGACACTTGGCAGCTACAATTCCTATCTTCTTTCTCCATGCCCACATGACAAATGTCCCTTGAACTGCAGCTATTTCAGAGCATAGCCTATCACACCTGGCAAGCTCCCTGGGAGCCCAAACCACATCTCATTCTTCTCTGTAGCCCCCGCCATTGCCACAGGGGCCTTTCCCACTGCCGGCCTCGGCAGGTGTTTGGAGGCTGAAGGATTAGAAGTAGATGGTAGGTTGAAATGGCAACCACCACCGCCATCACCCTGGGAGGAGTTTTGGGGGGCCACCAGCCTCAGAGTCATCAGCTCTGATTCTCCCCATGGACCACGGTGTAAGAGGCAATGTTATGTGTGTTCCCATTGAAGACAGACACCAAGAGGTTAAATAAATAACTTGTCCAAAGTCACACCCAGGGTAGAACCAGAACTTGAGCTCAGGCTTTTGGTTTTTGGTTTTCTTTTTTCTGATTCTAAAACTGGGGTTTTTCCCACCACACCAGGGAGGCTGGGAGGAGAGCGAGGAGGCAGGTCTGTGATGGAGACAGACAGAAGAGGGCAAGGTGGGGGGTGCTGGGGGAGGCAACAAGGACCAGAGTCTGGACACCAGCCTCAGCCCCTGAGATGCAGCCCTGCTGACTTTGCACCAGGTGGAGGTGGTCAGAAGAGAAAGCATTTAGGCCCAAGTATGAGCTCGGGCCAGGGCCCTGCTGGGCACTGGGAGAAAGCCGTGGTCCTCATCCGCCAGGGCTCACGGTTGGATGGGGACATGGACACATGCATCCCAAACCACCAACAATGCAGCAGGATGCAGAGGCGTGCTGCTCGCTCCAGGAGCTACAGGGGGACGTGACACCAGCATCCGCCCTCATCTACACACACGTGCCGACCCAGGCTCACAGCAACTGAAAGCAGGAATCATCGTTTCCATCCCACAGATGACCAAGCTGTGGTCCAGGCA
Organism: Bubalus bubalis; assembly: GCF_019923935.1. Classification (NCBI taxonomy): domain Eukaryota; kingdom Metazoa; phylum Chordata; class Mammalia; order Artiodactyla; family Bovidae; genus Bubalus; species Bubalus bubalis. The sequence goes on from NC_059168.1 coordinate 86,842,830, forward strand.
GGATGAGGTCTTTGCCCCAAGACAAGGAACTGAATCAGGTCTGCCTTTCCTTCGGAGACCTCTCCGTACCTGCCCGGGTGGACTCTTTCCAGGACCAATTCTCCAGGACCGATGGCCCTGGGGCCGGGTCCATCCTAGAGGCTCGTGGTCTCCTCTTCACAGCTTTCCCCACTCTCTTGATTTCAGTCCCAAGGGATTTGCTGCCCTACATCTCTCTCATCTTTTCCTTTCAAAGATGAGTCATAAGATGAAATGAGGTGTTTTGGAGTAAATGATGATGGGCTTGAATTATTCAAACTCCTCCAGATTCTGAAATGAGCATAATGTGTTTATGTTTGGCATTAAGCATTGAAATGGGCTGAGGGTTCACAGGATTTATCTTAATTTGTGAAATGCCTCTTGGTTGCACGCTCCAGCCCAGGGCCAGTGTGAGATAAATGTCTAGGGGACATCAAAAGCAGTGCCCACTTCCCTGCTAATCCCCTCTGCACCTTTCTCCCCATCCCGTTGACAACCCTGGCTTGGTTGTTGGCCATTTCCCATTTGCCCTGATAAAGTGCAGCTCCATCCCTCGGGCGCAAAGTGGGGACTTTGTTGCCTGCTTTGCTGAGATCATGAAGCCCCAGGTCTGCTGCTGCCCATAAAGAACTTAAAGTTTAAAGCGAGGGTGGACAGTTGTCTCTTGTGTAACCTGAACATGGGTTTAAAGAAGGAGATAGAGCCCTGCTGTGTCTGTGGCTCACAGGGCCCGCGAGGTCCCCCGACGTGAAGTAGGCACCAAGTAATGTCGGCTAGGATAGGCTTGGTGCTGGACAGAGTTTCCCCGCCCCAAGCAGAAAGGCCAGGCTCCTGAAGGTGTGCTCAGCCTGCATCCTGAAGAGCCCGCTTGAGGGGAGCAGTGGAGGGCAGTGCGCCATAAGGCAGGTTGAAGCCCCCGGCATCACGCCCCATAGGGAGCTGGCGCCATCCCAGGCCAACGGGAGGGGGACACCCCTGCCTGAACGCAGCTCTGAGGCAGGGAGGAACACGGGCCTTTCCAGCCTCACCTCCTGCACTTGCATCTCTGGACAAAGCTTCCCAAAAAGCCCAACCCAATGGGCCCCAGGGGACAGGAGAGTCATTGCCAAGTTCATCCAGGCCAGCCCCCAGGACCCAGACAGGCAGAGAAGAGCACAGAATGGACAGGTGGGTGAGGGCTGGCTGAAGAAGGAAGGGGCCTGGGCAAGTCCAAAACCTGACACCTCTGCTTGGGCTTCCTTTGGAGCCCTCAGAAGTCTAGTGGCTGTCAGAGCAGAGAGGGGAGGCTGGGGCAGGTCTGCATGAGAGGGTAGCACTGTTGGGGGGAGGGGCGGTGACAGGGGGGTGGGTGGGGCAGATGTCGAGAGGTGGTTCCCCCTCATGCAGGTTGTCAGTAGGAGGGGTCTTTAAGTTGGATGCAAGTCAAAGAGGAAGGACCAGGAACTATAAAGTTGGGTCCAGGGTCTGAATGCACCACATCCAGGCACTTCCTGCCAGGATGGAAGCAGCCTCTCCAGGACGGATCCCAGACAGGCTTTATCACCTCTCAGGCTTCCCCCACTGAGTGGGTGGAACTGGGGAGACCAGCCCCCAGGGCCTAGAAGAGGGTGCCCAACTCTTTGGGTAGCTCTCTGACTTCGGTTCGAACTTCCTAAGGTTGCCCCTACACTGGAAGGATTAAAAACCTTGGCCACAAGTGGGCAAGCCAGGGAGCCAGACAAGGAGACCTCCACCCCAAAGGGTAGAGTTTCCCAAAGCGTGTTCCCCAGACCTGCAGTACCACACGTTGCTGTAGGGAGAGAGGTTTCTGCAGTCACGTAAGTTTGAGAAGCACTGACGACTGCTGCCTGTCACAAATTTCCCAGCCTTCTAAAGGTTCTGATAAGTCCTGCAAGGAGGCAGGGAGGCCTATCAAGCTCTGTTGAGCTCGGCCTTCCACAGCCACATTTGACCACAGAACCCTTTCATCACAGAGCATCTGTGGATACTTTGGGCACTGCTGTTGGAAGAAACCCTCTGCTAAAGAGCAGCTGCTATGCCTTTGAGCCATCGAAACCCTTGTCAGCGTGGCCTTTATCTCCCTCGTGTCATCCCTGAGCCTTTAGAAAGACCCGCTTACAGAATCTGGCCCCACTTGGCTGCACAGTGAGGCATATGGGGGGCGCTGTCTCTGTGTACAGGCTCAAGGGCTGCCGAGGCACAGTAACAGGCGGCAGCATTTGTCCAGGCCACGAGGAAGGCGAATCTCCAGGGAATGATTAGAACGGAGACAAGAAACCAGCTGCTCTTCCCACGTGGACAGCCTCCCTCCTCCGCAAGCTGGCGTCTGGGTTACTCGTGACATGCACACAAGGCAGCTGCTATCCTGAAGGGTGGTCCGGGGTCCGACCGGAAGGAGTGTAGCTCTGGCTTCTTCTAGGGTCCTGCTCCCCCATTTTCAACAAGGAGTCCTCCTGCTCTGGCCCAATATCATGGGCCTGGGCAGGACAAGAGGTCAGTCCCTGAGCCAGGCCCGGTCCAGGAATTGAGACCGGGACCCCAAAGCCCTCTTGTGGTTTCTGCCTTTTTGCCCCCCAGGCAGGCAGGTGGGCTAGGATGGGCTGGAAAGTGGCCCCTGGGTCCTGGGAAGGAGCACTGACTTGGGGCCTGGTCTCCAGCCCCCGAGATGGCTGAGAATGGGGGCGCCTCCCCCCATCCTGGAATTCCCAGCCTCCCCTCCCCCTGCAGTGGGAATAGCACCCACTCTGTGTCTCTAACTCCTTCCTCCAATGACCCCCACCACAGGTGAGGGGAACATGTACCAAGTGACATGTTGGTTCCAGCTCAGGTGTGTGTGGCTCCAAAGAGGGGGTTCTCCTCGCTGGCCCCCCACCCCTCTATCAAGGCCTCCATCAGCCCACTGCCCCCAACTCTGCCTGGGGCAGCCAGAGGATGGGACAAACCAGAGAAACTCAGTGGAATAGCTTCAGCCCAGCCTCCCATCCTCCCGGCTTCTGAACAGTTTCGGGGAGCTGCAGCCTCAGGGAGCTCAAGTTCACTTGGATGCCCGCCCATCCCTACCCGGCTCGCTTGGAGTCCACCTCCAGGTGTGTCCACTTTGGCCTTAATGAGATCCTCCGAGGATGCAGTTTTCAGGCCTGACACCAGATGGCAAGAGAGCCAAAAGTGGATGCAGAGTCCTCAGGGGTCAGTGGTCACCAAAGGTCATTTCTGCCATTCTCCTGCCTCTACATCGTTGGGCCTCCACGCTAAGGGCATTCCACCTGCTGACTCCTGCTGTCAGCACCATGGCTGCCCTTCTACCTGCAGTCAGAGGTGGAGGGTAACAGGAGTCCTCCACCCCAGCAGTAGCCGGGCCCTGGAGGTTCAGAAGCTCCACACCCAGGCCTAGGGACAGCCATGGCCTTCTGTTTATTTCCCAGTGTTCTGGCTTCCTGTTTGTCCTCCAGACCCACCAGGGAAGCCTGGTCAGTGGGACCAGGCCTGGACACTGCATCTATGCCCCAGCTGTGGCTGATCCCTGCACAGTGTATGTGAACTGGGTCTCCCCAGTGCTCAGAAACCCAGGAGCCAAGAAGGCCTCATTTCTTCTCTCCTGGCCCCCTTCACAGTGCTGAGAACCAGCCTTCCCTTTGTGGATAGAGACCCCACCTCTCCCCAGGCACCCAGCCAACAGTGCCCCGCCCTGCTCTGCTCAGTCTGTCTGGGTCTGGCTCACTGTCTACCCAATGCCGCCAGCATGTCACCGGCCACGGCACTAAACCCCAAACACCGACAAGGATTGCTGTGGTACTATGACCTCTTACAAATAAGATCTTATTAATCTTCCACAGCAGCATGGGAGGTTCAGAGAGGTTAAGGAACACGCCTGAGGTCACACAGCTTGTAAATGGCAGAGCCAAAGTTTCAGCCTTTCACAAGGCCACTCTGCCCCTGGAGAGTCTCAGCAGTCTGTTGATCTTATCCCAGAGGGCTGACAAGCACAGGCAATGGCTGAACTTCTGGAAATCAATCCATGTTACTGTCTTATTTGACCTGAAGCATAGCTAGGAAGGAACTCAGAGGGCAAAGCCAAGGTCCTGTGAGGCTGCTCTTCTCACAATACCTTTGTGTACCAGGAGAACCCAGCAGTTTGTTCTTTGTAAGGAAATGTTGAAGTTACTTTCCCTCTACAGTTAGAAATGGTCCTTGTGGTCATGAGTGAGTGGCCACTGTGTTGCTCTGGCAAAAGCAGGTGAGAGATAGGACTACAGAGAACAGGAAGTGTGCTTGGAGACGTGTTTCATCATCACCATGTCCAGCATCACCATCTCCATCACCAGCATGACTGCCTCCATCACCATCACATCTCTATCACCACTGCCTCCATCATCACCGTCTCATCACCACCATCTCCAGCATCACTGTCTCCATCATCATCACAACCATCTCCATCACCATCATCACATCGCCATCACTACTGTCCCCAGCATCACCGTCTCCATCACCACTGTCTCCAGCATCACTGTCTCCATCATCATCACAACCATCACCATCACCATCATCACATCTCCATCACCACTGTCTCCAGCATCACTGTCTCCATCATCATCACAACCATCACCATCACCATCATTCCCTTTGTCACTGAATCCCTCAGGCCCCAGCATTCACAAAAGACAGGAGCGAGGAGAATGTATGGAGCTCAGATCTAGACATCAAGATACAGTTCCAGAAGACTCAGGGCCCTTTGTCCCTCTGGCCCCATAGTTCTTCATGGCCACAGGCTTCCTGTGATCTCAGTAACTTCACGGGCTCCAGTGGTTGAGACCCTGTGCTTCCACTGCAAGGGCTATGAGTTGGATCCCGGTCAGGGAACTAAGATCCCGCATGCTGTGCAGCGCGGCCAAAAAAAAAAAAAAAAATAGAATTTCACAAGTCCCACAAGCGAGGAGAGAAAAGCCAGCCTCTGCCTCCCACCTGCCCTGGTCCTTTCCCCGGCTTCCCCAACAACCAGTCCTGCTTCTGGAAGCTAATTAGTTAAACAACCAGCGCCGGCCCCCTCTCATGTGCATGAGTTCATATAAACTTTACAGAAAGCCTGCAAAATCTTGGGCCCATTTTACTAATACATAAGGCACTCATGCTCAGGGAGTTTGGTAAAGTGTCCACGGCCATCCCCCGAGTGAACGCCGCAGTCGCAGCCCCGTCACACTACTCGGCCACCACCACTCCCTACAGTGACCTCTCTGGCCCAACCGGCCCGCACCCCTCCAGCTCCCCAGTGGCTCTGGCAATCCCACTTTGAGAACAGGTCCAGCAGGAAGTGATGAGCCAAAAGGTCAGAGGCACAGAGCAGGGGGCCCTCTCCCCCTTCTCCGTCCCCGAATGTCCTCACGGAGCCGGGCTAGCGACGAAGACGAAAGGGGGCTGACATTTGTCAAGCCCGGGTGTTGTGGCCCGGGCATCAGCCCATTTAATCTTCTGGACAAACTGAGGAGATAGGCGATACCATCCCATTTTATAGAGAGAAATCTGGCTCAAAGAGGTGAAGTGACTCACCTGGGGTGACACGGATACACAAGGCCAGAGCCCCTGCCTTTCCGGCTGTCTCGGTGACCCTCACCCCTGCGACCCGGGATGCACAGACACACCCTCAGGGCACCCTGTCTCCCCAGACGCAGATCCAGATGCAGAGAGCCTTTCTCTCTATTGTTTCCTGCTGGTTTGGAATGACTGAGGTTGAGAAGACTCTGGGGCTGCATTTTACCCTCTCCTCCAAACTCCCTCCGAAGCTTGTGGAGACTCTGGAAGGAGGGGGATGGTGTCATCCCCGCCACGGCTGTCAGGTCAAGGAGCAGCGGTCCCACAGACAGAGCCGGGAGCAACGGGTTTCTATGACAACCGAGCTGCAGTTGTCCATAATTATAATTACTTG